>NW_028249258.1:0-53833 GCF_964263255.1 Lissotriton vulgaris
ACACTGTAGTGTAGTTCCTAGTTTCCCACTAGGCCCTGCGCATTGGAATAACATAAACAGTAGTATCAACGTGGAACTGCGGATATTCCAGGCCTCCACTGACTATGCTAAACTTAATTGGGTGTGTTACCAACTAGCTCAGAGGTCACTGGAAACTTTCTTCTCTGCATACGAAGTGATCAGCTTCCCTGGCACAGACAAGAAGGGATTCAGTTTTCCAACAACCGTGCAACGGATCACTGAAATAATATCTACTCCCAAAATATCGAGTTCCCAAAATATCGATGACAAAATATCGAGGAACATAATATCGACTTTCTATCTTCACTAAGGTAAGTACAAAAATATCGACTTTAAAATATCGAGTGTTAAAAATATAGACTGTCAAAATATCGATTTTTTTATGTCTTTAAAATAAGTTAAAACTATTATAATATTACATATATTTAATATAAACATTGTTAAAATTATTAAATAAATGTAACATTATTACATAAATAATGTAAATTTAAAAATTAATAATAATAATACATATATATATAAATACATGTTATTAATAAAACAAATAGAATATATTTACCGTGGCATAGCAAAAGGTTTAAATTTAATGTAACCACTCCAGTGGGTGCTACATTACAGAGATCGTTGGATAGCGTAGGGGTAAAAATTACTATTCCCACTCCAGTGGGTGCTACAGTAGAGAAAGCGTACGCCTGTACGCCTGTACCCCAAAAACCCAAAACTGACCCTGAACCCTAAAAATATCCCTGTACCCCAAAAACCCAAAACTGACCCTGAACCCTAAAAATACCCCTTTACCAAAAAACCCAAAACTGACCCTGAACCCTAAAAATACCCCTTTACCCAAAAACTGAAAACTGACCCTGAGCCCTAAAAATACCCCTTTACCCAAAAACTGAAAACTGACCCTGAACCCTATAAACACACAACCCGCTACAGAAAATAAATTAAAAAAATTAATTATTTATCAATTATTTATTTTAAATTAATTACCAATTATATTTTAATTATTTACCAATTATTATTTAATTAACAATTAGATTAAATTTACATAATTAATTAATTATAATTAAATTACTTCCCACCCTATTCCCCTATAAACACACAACCCGCTACAGAAAATAAATTACTAAAAATTAATTATTTATCAATTAATCATTTTTAATTAATTAACTATTATATTTTAATTAATTACCAATTATTATTTAAGTAACAATTACATTAACTTTACATAATTAATTATTTATAATTAAATTACTTCCCACCCTATTCCCCTATAAACCCACAACCCGCTACAGATTTATATTACTCAAATATTATTAAATATTAATAACTTACCTTATTTTCGATATTTTTGTTGTCTATATTTTTTCTAGTCTATATTATGTCTAGTCTATACTTTTGAATCGATATTTTGGCTATTCTAGTCGATATTAGTCGATATTTTTGTTGTCTATATTTTGTCTAGTCTATATTTTGTCCAGTCTATATTTTTTACTCGATATTTTGTCCAATCGATATTTTGGACTCGATATTATGTCTGTTTACCCCGTGCAACATGACAACTTTGCTCCTCAGATTAAGAGTCAATCTCTAGGGTCGTGTGAAACAATAGACATGTATTTCACTCAGTCAGGTTAGTGCAGTTTACTTTCACGAGATGTAGAGAATAGAGAGACGGGCGTTTGTCAATAAAGGGTTAACATTTATTGAACAGTCTTTCTTCTCGTACAAGAGAAATGTATTGCCACAATTGCAAGACTTGTTATGATAAAAAGTACGTACAGTAAGATAAGGATTGCGAAATAATACTGTAAAAGCATTGATATGGTTTCTTAGCCATACAATGGTTTAAAAGTAATAAAACATATATACAGTCATATATACATTAGGCTAAAATACTCAACTGGTGCTTCTAACTAAGCCTACCCCAGTGTGCCTGACCTAAGCCTAACACGTGGAAGGGGAGTAAGTAAGTAGCTTTAGTTAAGTTGGTTTTGCCAAGGTTTGCTTCAAGAATTCTCATCTAAGGGTTTAGTCAAAACCATACCTCTGAATAGAATGATGGAAGTCTGGTATTTCCTTCAGGAGGCACTCGGTATCCCAGTCACCCGCGAGGGCAGACTGGAAACGCTGGCGCTGGATTTCTCAGCAGAAGAAATGCAGCGTCTCTCTTCAGCGCGTCGAGGAAGGAGGGGGGACAGCGTCCGCGGGCAGCTTGGCATCTGCTGGGCTCTTCGCAGAGGGACGGCTGTTCAGCTCCTAATCTCACCACACCATCGTTCGCGCTTTAGCAGCGATAATGGTATCAGTAGCTTCACCACCAAAGGGACAGCAGCAGCATCAGCGTACTGCATACAGCATACAACAGCAATGGGACACCAGCAATTGCTTAAGGCAATGTTGGTAGTATTTATACCTGACAGGTGCCTGGTTTGACGCAAGTTTGCTGGACATAAGACGTCAATTAAAGATGTCACTAGGAAGTGATAGCTATCAGTTGCTCATTAGAGTTCCATTACTAATCAAAACACAGCAAGCGGGGATTTCCAGGTTTGCTGAGTTTTTATCTTGTTGAAGAACTCGGAGTGTTAATCTAGGAATATCAGATAGTGACTTCTGCTCTGTCATTGCACTAATTGGTTGCAAAGGAAGTGGCAGAGAACTATGCTGGAATGTGGCTCTGTTCGTGTGAGGCCAGAGATGACTTTCTGAATATCGCACTTGAACGGTTATGCCAATATAGGGAATAAATGGATTTATAGCCGAATAGGGGCATAAGGTCACAGTATCGATCAGGAACCTAGATAAACACGCAACACCCACTCCACGTTTTCATGTCCATCAAATTACTAAAACTAGAGCAATTAGATGCATGTGTAACATTGCCCACCCCAAAATACATAAATGCATTCGAAATAGGCGTATTTGTCATACGTGAAAATTTAGGTACTGTACGTTTTTGAAGCATAGAAATCATTCAAAAATTATTGCATATGAAATCAATGAACGATTATGCAAAAAGAATTACACATGAAATATCTCTGAAACAGAAGAAGGGCGAGATAAATCATCACATATAAATGCATTGCAATAAATGTGTGCTAGAGGCTGATGTAAGTTGTTATGTCTCTAGATGTGTTTAAAAATAGAAGTTTGAAGCTTCTTTTCTCTAAGAATAGTTTTTACGTTAAGCAAAGAATTGTTTGTGCCAAAAAGGGTCAATATTAAAAAATATCCAATTCAAAAGAATTATTGCTTGAACGGGGAAATAGAGTTCCAACGCTTTTTGCAGTTTTTGTTGATCAAAACTGAAGGCCGAATTCAGAGTTCATGGGAACGCTGTGTGTCGGAAAGCTTCTCAAAAGTTATTGTTTCTGTTCGGGTGAGAACATCATATCAGACAGGCTCTCAAAGAATTGGTCTACAAAATCAGGTGACAGTTCAACCAAATTCGATAGCGCTGTAACTTGGCAGGTGTGAGAATGATTGCTGTCATCATAGTCGGGTTCAGCAATGCTCACAGAAGGTCGTACCTGGGTGATGTTGCTTTTGTCACTTGCTCCACTGTTACCACCTAGTCGTAGTACAGGAGTCTCAACGAATGCTGTCATCAGGATTGGTAGCCGCTGGGGACAACACAATGCGTGAGCCGTTATTGGACTGAGCAAAGTATCGACGTCCATTGGTACTGCTGATGGAAGTGAAAGACAGATGTCCAACACGCATTCATCTCCGCATAGCATACATCTTAGTACCGGTAAGATACAGTTCTGCCATATAGGTCTGAATGAAAGGAACCAGGTCATGTTTAGATCTCTCAGCCTGGCCAATCCGAGGCTGTTAGTTATCCTGTCCCGGTAGCGCATTGCTAGGATTGTCTCTTCCATTCCCATGGGAGCTATGTCTGAGTTTCGGCTTGCCATAACGAAGCAGGACGGACAAAAATAAAATCCCTGCTACAAGTCCCAAAAATAAGGGTATGCCGCCAAAAACAGAGTGTACAAAATTAGGAACGATTCCCAAAATTGCTTGAAAAGGTGTTAGTAGTCCCGTAAAAATTGTCTTAAATATGCCTGGGATGCTTGTGGCACTAGACATGTTAAGGAGTTGGCTAAGCATTTATACGAAATGCACGGGGCAATTTGTTGATAAAAGTTCATGAACTTCAGTAGCTGTCCTTGCAACTAGAAGATCATACGTCTCTTTTGATGACGTTATAGGCACTGTTGTCTGTAAAAGCACAGACTTCATTTTGCTTAAAGTATCAATTCGTATAGAATAGAGATTCAGACGAGGCCAGATGGGAGTCACTGTGTCTGCAGGCCCACTCGGGAACAATGCCTGCATACAGCATTTGACCATGGATGTTACATTTACTAGATAACTTTTCCCTGGCACTAGGCCACAACATCTGTGATCCGTTCTAAGAATGTAACTCCCGTTTGCAAGTTGCATAAAGAAGGGCTCTATCTGAGTTGCAGGTGTGACTAGCTGGTGGCATGAAAGGTTGTTAGAATTTCCATCACATGCGCCGTGTAAATTAATACCCTGACACAAAAGTATACCGCTTTTGAATGTTTACAATTTTCACCACTAAGAAATACATTTTTGTCGCTGTCACTATAGCAAGAATGTGTGTATGGTAATTTCCATTCAGATTTTACATATCCTTTACCCAATTGTTCATACTGGCCAGCAGGTATGTACTCAAGGCAATTTTTAAATCGGAAAGTTGTTATCGGAATAGTGATAATTCCGTGTATTATCCATTCAATGACAGGACTCTCTGACATTGTCAATGGTAATCTCTCAAGTTTTTCGATGCTCAGGATTGTATAGTCTACTCCTTTCTGTGCCAAACTGATCTGTTTATCAGTAAGGTTAAAAATGGAAAATAATGACGTTGTGTTGATTAAACGCCAAGGCACATAGCCTGAACGAAGATTTTGCAGCGTCCAGCCTAATTGTATAATAGAACGTAATTGAGATTGGCCATGTTGTAACATTAGCAAGTCTCTGTCTATCACATCAAAGGCAGAGGATACAATATTGTCCAACGAATATATTCTGGAAGACAGAGTCATTAACCCATTGTCTACTACAGAAAGTGATTTTTCCAAATTAATACGATCAATTTCTCGTATTTTTTCAGCTGTTTCAATTTGTTTGACTTTCCAAGCCTCGTTGTACGCAGCATAGATACTGGTCGCTATGAAACGCTTTTGACGCTGTTTGCGTGGTCCAAGAATGAAATCGCGCAAATCAGCACCATCTTTTAGTAAAGACAAGTGTTGCTTAATTTCAGCCAGTGTGGATGATGTTAGCCATTCGAGGCAGAGTTTCCCTACACTGTATGTTGTTATTATCCCTGGATGTTGTCTCTGGGAGTATCTTGGGTCTAGTCTGGTCATTTTTAACCCCTGTGTTTTATTCAGGAATCTATCTTGACAGATGTTTGTGTCAGTAGGCCAGATTAACCACTTTTTCCAATCAGGATGTGTTCTGTTAAAATGTAAAATTTGTGTTACGTCTAACTCAATATCTGCAGTGATATTTTCAGGTATTGACTTTGGTATAGACGGTTTTTTAAGGTCTTTGATCTTAGCTAGGCCAAGACAAGATGTTTGGTGAATTGTGTCATTTAAAACCAACATTTGTTCTGGTATCATGCAGGTTCTGAATTGTGCTTCAATGCCTTGTACCTGCCAATCTTTTGTACCCCAAATTGTTTTCGTTTCAATATTATTTTTCCAAAAATCAAAACCAAATGTCATCATTTTGTCATAAAATGCTTCTGAATATATCAATTTAGAATTTGTCAGCATTGTTTTCATTCCTGTTTTATCTAACAGTTTGTAATAAAACGTTTCTGCATTACTGGTGTTAAACCCTGAGAAGTATTTGAATTTCTCAAAAAATGCTTTAGAACTGCTTTTAGGTGGTGTAGCACAATGTTCCCATTGATTATACATAAAAACATTTCTAGGCTGTGCAGATTTATGCAAGTAATGATCACCATAGTGTGTGTAGCAGAATAGCTGCTCATAACTACATGAACCTTGTAAATAATCATGATCTGTGAATCTAGCTGACATTACTAAATCAGACATCATGTCATTAATATTGTCAAAGTCCCAATCATCAGAGAATGTGCTAGGTTTTACAAAGTCACTTAAGGAAACCTTCAGTTGATGAGTATACTTCAGGATTTCGACCGGACCATATATCTCATAGTCTGTTTTCTCCCATACTACCCCACCAGGTATTGGAATTGCTGTGACATTTACTGTGGACAGTTCTCTTTTCTTCACGTGGGATGATCTGTGTGGTTTCAGGACTAGGTTGATGTTCTTACTTGCTGTGTCCATAGTACTATATTTTCCCTCAATTAATTTTCCCAAACACAGTACCATGATGAGCCAAAGCAGGAGGAAAAATACGCCTAGACCGAACCAGAAATCTAGCCAAGGGGAAACAAGGTAGATTTCCTCAGTTGATGAAAGAGTTCCGTTGCTTTTTCTTTAAAAGTCTTTTTTGTTTCTGGCATCACTTCGGGGTCGTTTTGATCTTCAGAGAAGTTGTCGAAGTTGATGAAATAACCAGAGGCAGTTCTGTCGATTGATGGGATTGTTCTTTCAATCTGTCTCTCGGTAGCACTTTCTGATGCCACATTAGTGTAGACTGGTGTTGTTTCTTGACGAACTGTTTCAATCTGTGTCTCAAGAGGCACGAGTTCCATGGCATTATTGCATAGTCCTTCATTGTGCAGTGCAGGCTGATCGAATGTGATTAGTCTTTCAGTTTGAAACTCTTGGATTGTTGCAAGTTTGGATATTCTGTTGTTTCATGGGAGTCCACTGGGCCTACTGTTGATTATAGGCCACATGCTTGTGGTTTTACCAGGTCGATAGACACGACTCTGTTCTCCTTTTTACCAGCAAGGGGCGGTAGTACTACTGACCTTGTTCCGGTGACTGCCAAGACAGGTACTGCTTTTCTGTAAGAAGGCCCAAATTCCTTCTTCACCGCGATCTTTTCTCTGACTAGATCCCCAATCTTTGGAATCCAGACAGGCCTTGCTGGGGCTGTTGCTTGTGGTGCCTCGTCAGTGGTATTTGGCTGTTGCTTTAACTTTATGTTGCTTAAGGATTTTCTTGTTTCATTCAGTCCCTGTAAAACAGCCAAACGATCTTTGATGTCAAAGTCTGTTGTTTTTTCTTGTACCACTGACATCTGACTATCGAGGTCCTGAATGTTCATTCTAATTCCGAACAATAGTTCGTATGGGCTGAAACCTTTTAGAGAATTTCTTGGCAAGTTATTAAGACTAGTCTGGACACTTATTAAATGTTTGACCCACCCAGCGCCTGAACCTAATACCTTCGCTGTTATAGATCGCTTTATGTCCCGGTTTTTTCTTTCAACCACACTATTCCCTTCGGGGTGCGACGGACAAGAATACCGCAACCCAATTCCCATGCTGGCCATGGCCTCCTTATAGGCTCGAGAGCTGAAAGCAGGACCCTGGTCAGAATGGAACATGGTAATTGCGTATGTGCCGATAAAGACTCGCAAATCTTTTATAACCGTTCTAGCGTCAGCTGAGCGCTGGAGGCCACATTTTTAAGTGTGTTTAGCCTTAACTGATTAATAGGACGCAGGTTGGGGTGCAGGCAGCGTTACGCTTTTCTGATCGGTAGTCGGTAGCATGGTTCACTACTGCGATCCCTATTGCAGTTTTCACAGTTGTTTGCATATATTTGGTGTTCTACACTCATTCCCGGCCACCAGTATACTGATTCTAATTCAGTCAGAGAGTCCCTGATTGTTTGGTGTCTCAGACCCAATCCCATGTGTGCGTCTGCTATTAAAAATATTCTCCTGTTCATGTTTGGAATTACTCTGTCCCCACTCCAGGGATTCGAGCAAAAGGAACGGAGTTTGCAACGATTACGTATGCATAATTGAGTGGATAGTTCACGGGTAGTGCTGCACAGTCGCCTTTTACGGTCGTTTTTACTGCCAGCATGGTTTCCCCGTCTATGTATTTTTCTGTACGCTTTTTTGTGGCTACAGAAGCCGGTTTAGTTGCTTCCGCTGTGGCTGTATTAGCCAATGAATTCCCTGCAACGTGAACGCCATCACGTTGAAGACTCTGTGCGTGTACCACGTGAGTCTTTTGTAGTTCTTTGTATAAAAGAGCTACCTGTTTCCAGAGCAATTTATGCTTTATTGTGGCACCTGTGTCATCTTTGTAATCGTTTTCAATCCACCTCTGCAGTTTATTGTTGTAGGAGTTGACGCAAAAATGAGAGTCACACACGATAAGTGTCGGGAATTCACGTTCTGCATTTTCGAGCGCCATCTTTAAACATCTGATTTCAGTTCTCTGAACCGAACAGTTTCTTACAGATTCAGTTTTTGTTACTGTCGGTCTGAATTTACCGTACAGCCAACGACCTTTAATAATCGCACATGCTGCATCGTGGGATTTTCTCTCTACGTTGAAATTCTGTACAAATCCATCTGTATAGATTATACAGGCGTACTGTGGGAGAGGCAGAATTTCGATTGGCAGAGGATATTCTTCTTCATATTCTAAATCATTCAGTTCTTCGAATTGCGGGGCGAAATAGTATTTCACATCTTCCGCTCCTAGAGAATCTATACACTGTATCCATTTCGGATCCAGTGACACTGTAGGAAGTTTTACTGGGCTGAATAGCGCCTCGAAGGCGGATTCCGCTGTGAGGATATTAATCCTTTTGCCGTGTGCTAGTTCTCGTTCATTTGCTAATGCGATTTGCACTGCTTTCACAGTTCTTTCTGTGTGACTGAATGTTTTTTCTGCTTGTGTGTACAAGTGAGATTTAATTGAAATAGGTACCTTTTCTCCCTCATTAGAGGTTAGGTATGTGAATCCGCATCTTCCTGGGATGACTCGGATTACAAGATCGCGTGTGTTGTCATGTGTATCTAATTTTGTTTTAGCTAACATGTCTGTTTGCAGTGATCTCAAAATTTCTGTGTGTTTTTGAGTCCAATTGATTTGTTTAAAATCAGGTTTAATTAGTTCGTAGAGAGGTTTAACCCTCGCTGCGTAATTTAGAATGTAAGTTCTTCCGAAATACAGAAAACCTAGAATGGATTGTAAATTCTTCAGCGTTTTTGGAGCTTGGAGTACAGCGCACTTCTCTAAGAAGTTGTCCGCCTGGCTTTTCCCTTCACTTGATAATTCGTACCCTAAGAATAGTACTGTCAGATGGGCAATTCGAGACTTTTTAAAGTTGAATTTGTAACCCTCTGCTGGGAACCCAAGTATAATGGTATTCACTCTTTTCAAGTGAGTATCCAAGTCGTCGTCTGTGAGATAGATATCATCTACGTAAGATAATGCCTCATCATCATATATTTGTAGTAACTCTGTTACTCTAGCTGAGAATAGTCCTGGGCTGTTCTTGAACCCCTGTGGGAGTCGACAGAATTTTTTCTGCGACCCAAATGCGGAGAAAGCGGTCAAATATCTGCTTTCTGGTGCAATGTTTTGACAAAAGAAACCATTAGATATGTCTAATGTCGTTTTATATTTTTTCCTAACTATGTTATTCATTAGGGCTGCACTATGCGAGTTTTGTACTGCAAAAGTTTTGCAACAAGTATTAAGATGTCTGTAGTCCAAAACTAGACGATATGAATTGTCTGGTTTGGAGACAGGAAACAAAGGATTGTTCATTTGAGAGGTGCATGTTTCAATCACCCCCTGGTATTCAAGTTGATCTAAGATCTCCCTGACCTGTTTTTTAGCTTCTTGCTTTATGGGATACTGCCGTTGGGCAGTTGGTTCACTTTTTAATTGGATTTTGTGAGGCGGTGAGTCCTCATCCCATCCTACATGATTTTTATACAATGCCGGAGCCTGGGCTACTGCCCATTTCCTTGCATAAGTATATTTTTTGTGAATCGGAATGTGATTCGAGAAGGCAGGCATAATCACTTCTTCGCCACGAGGGCACTCCCTGACAAACTCTGGGGGCCAATCTTTTTCAGCTAACAGAATATCGTAGCCTTTTGAGAGCTTATCCCAAAACAGACCTCTAATTTTCCTAGTCTTATCACCCTCCATACGCAATGTTATTTCGTATATTTTATGGGGCTCGCTAAGCCTGGTGTCGGCAGTTTCAACCTGAATGTATTCATTCGTGTCCACTGTCTCCAGATGACTCATCAAGATCTTGCGCGCTATACTGATTTCTGATGCACTGTCCAACATTGTCAATGCACACTCCCCGTTTTTTAACTGTATCCTCAGTATTCTCGGCATGGTTGATTACTCTAATACTGGCTACCTTCTTTTTCTGAAATTGAGATTTTTTACTCTGAGCAGGTTCCTTGTCTTTGGACTTGGTGTGCTCTCCTGGGTCTGACCGTCCTCTTCTTTCCGATTTCTGTGGAAAAGATCGAGAGGGACGTGCATCAATACTTTGATATCTATCAGGTTTTTTCAGATTATCCCTATTTCTAAGGTTATATCTTTTCTCAGAGGGTTCCCTCTGGGGAGACTGGTGTTCTCGAGTCGGAGTTCTTTCCCTCCGTCGAGGAGACCTTCCTCTGGACTTGAAAACTTTTTCCTTGGGAGTGGATTGTTTATTTCCATCCCAGCTCTTTTTAGGAGTGTTTGAATTATTTTTAATAAATAATTTTTCAGGATTTTCGAGCAGTTGGGGCTTTACTGGTTTCCCACCCAATCTGTCTCTACCTAATTCTTCATAGCATTTTTCTATGATTTTTGCAAGCTCAATTGGATCTTTTATATCTGTTTCCTTCAACTTCTGGCGAATCGCCACAGATGCTGCTTCTCCTTTTATGTTGGCTAATAATATAGCCGAGACCTGCTTGAAGTCTTTCAGTAATTTCATACCTAGATTTAAAGCGGGCTCTGGACCGTATTCAATTTGAATCTGTTTTAGCACTTCTGGTATTACCGCCATAGACGGAACACCGTGTGTTTTTGTGTAAATGGAAGCAAAGACTGTACCCCAAGTGTCGCAGTCCTCCACGTGTGGTGCGATTCCCATAGGAAGGCAGATTGTCAAGATTCTGTGTTTCTCTATAGGGGTAGTATCAGGAAATACTGCCTCTATTTGAGTGATTTTCTGTGCTAACCAGAAAGGAATTTGTTCCCGTTTTACGGGTGTTTTACCAAGACATGACTGTATGTTCTGTGGTGTAATTTTATTAGTGTTCCCCTGATGAGGGGTCAGCTGTGGTACATTAACAGCTGGCTGGACTGTTGCAGTCCACATTACATAGTGGACTAATTGCCTATGTATTTTAATTAGTGTTTTTAGCTGTACTAACAGCTCTTCCTTTGACATTTTTACAATGTCAGGATGTGGTGTGTAGCTGGCTAGAACCGGCCACGTTGCTCCTGGTCTACCTAGTGGACCGAGCCTGGTAATGTGATCATTATGTTTTAGGGCGCCATTAAACCAGAGCAGGTGCTCTTGAAATTTAAGTGGAATTTCAATCTCCTCGAAAGGAGCGTACTCTTCCGGAGGTTCCTCTATTTTGTAATAGTGAAACTCTTTTGTTGTAGCGTTTGCCGCTGGAAAGTTTATCCATGAATAGAATGCCTCTGTCTGCCGATACTCGTGAGCCTCTATCACGAAAATGACTGTACCACCTTGTGGTGTCAGTCCGTTTTCTATAAGTTTTAAAGTTATAGATTTTCTTAAGTGGACCGGGATGATAATTGCACCCGGGTCTGTTTTTAGGAGACTCGTGTCTTCCTCTATTAGTAGGGCTGCCAGCCTAACTGCTTCCCTTTCTTCTTCACTGTCTGTCATTTTTTATAAATGCAGGTTTTGCAGAGTTAGTCTCCAAGGAGACAAAGATTAGGTGCACAATATTGTGGAACACTGTATCCTTCAACGTTGAATAAACCAGAGCTTTACATAGGAATCTCTTCCTACTAAGGTCGAGCGGACCCGCCCTCCCTGCTCCCCTCTTAAGGGGACCTCGCCTGCATCTAGGGAGCGCCTCTGGCCTGGTCGCCCCCCTGCTCCTCTCCGCCTACCT
The DNA here is from genome assembly GCF_964263255.1 of Lissotriton vulgaris. Lineage (NCBI taxonomy): Eukaryota > Metazoa > Chordata > Amphibia > Caudata > Salamandridae > Lissotriton > Lissotriton vulgaris. Next base: position 12,103 of record NW_028249258.1, read on the forward strand.
GCTTACAGAGCTCCGACACCGCCAGCAGCGCCCCAGCCGCCGCTGGGCCGCCCGCTCTGCCGGTCCCATTCCCGCGCCTCCTGCCTGCGGCCCGCCCCCCCGCCACATGACTGGTTAACCCCTTCCCGCCTCCCAGCGGACCCGCCCTCCCTGCTCCCCTCTTATGACGCCCCCTCAGCGACCGCGCAGCGGACGCGTGCAGCGGGAGCGCCGACTGAGCGCCGAAGGTGCGCCAAAGGTAAGCCCGTCTGCGCCCGTCCGTGCCTGGACCGCGCCCAGTGCCAGGACCCCTGGCCCCCGCAGTTCCCAGCCCACCCGCCGGACGTACGACACCGCCACCCTCATCGCACTCAACGACGGACGAGTCCTGGGATGCTACCGTGCCACCCCGAGACGCTCCCACGGACCCTTCTGCTGTACCGCCTGCAAGTTCACCTGCATCCGGACCTGCCTCGCACCAGCACCCGCCAAGACGAACACCAGCAGCAACCACCTCAAGTGCATCCTGATCAACACCCGCTCAGTCCACAGACACGCCATCGAACTCTGGAACCTCATCGACACCACTGCTCCTGACGTTGCCTTCCTCACGGAGACCTGGATGAACGCCTCCTCAGCACCCGACATCGCCATCGCCATCCCAGAGGGCTACAAGATCACCCGGAGGGACCGCACCGCCAACCAGACGGGAGGAGGCATCGCCATCATCCACAGGGACACCATCCGCATCACGACCTACACCGACGACATCCTGACTACCGCCGAACACCTACACTTCCAGATCCACACCGACCCGAAGACCACCCTCAGAGGCACCCTGATCTACCGACCCCCCGGGACCACGCACCCAATTCAGCGAGGACATCGTCAGCCCGCATGCCCTCCCCTCCGCTGACTACATCCTCCTGGGGGACCTCAACTTCCACCTGGAGAACAACAACGACCGCAACACCACCACCCTGCTCGACAACCTCGCCAACCTCGGACTCAAGCAACTGGTGACCACCCCCACCCACCTCGCCGGACACACACTCGACGCCGTCTTCTCATCCAGCAAAAACATCGCCTTCAGCCACGCCACAGGACTCCACTGGACGGACCACAGCTGCGTCCACTTCACCTTCAGAAGAACGACGACCCTCCACCACCAGCAACAGGTCGCCCGCAGAAGCTGGAGCAAGATCACAGCCGACCAGCTTGCCGCTTCCCTGAGCCAGCACCCTCCCGCCAGCTCAGCGAACCCCAGCCAGGCCGCCGACAACCTCACGAAGTGGATCAGCAACTGCGCGGACCAACTCGCACCACTGAGGACCCCGCCCAGCAGACCCGGCAGCAAGAAGGCCCCGTGGTTCACCGACGAACTCAAGAGCTCCAAGAAGAACTGCCAAGCCCTCGAGAAAGCCTGGAGAAGGGAGCCGGACAACATGACCACCCTCAAGCTTGCCACCCGGAAGCATCACCAACTGATCCGCGACACCAAGAAAACTGCATTCAAGGACCGGTTGGATAACAACACACACAACAGCAAGGAACTGTTCAACATCGTGAAAGAGCTCTCCAACCCCAACGCCGGAAACAACGACATCACCCCATCGCAAGAACTCTGCAACTCCCTCGCCTCCTACTTCCACAACAAGATCGCGGACATACACAACAGCTTCAACACCCAACCGACGAACGCCACGTCCAAATCGACCGAACCACCGCCCCCCACCACCACCCTCCGCGCCTGGACTCCGATCTGCACCGAAGAAACCGTCCGCATGATGAACTCCATCCACTCCGGATCTCCGACCGACCCCTGCCCTCACCACGTCTTCAACAAGGCCGACGCCGTCATCGCACCCCACCAGCGGGACATCATCAACACCTCCTTCACCACCGCCACCTTCCCTGAGAGCTGGAATCATGCCGAACTCAGCGCTCTACTCAAGAAACCAACAGCGGACCCCACCGAACTCAAGAAGTACCGCCCCATCTCGCTGCTCCCGTTCCCAGCCAAAGTCATCGAGAAGACCGTCAACAAGCAGCTGGCCGCCTTCCTCGAGACGAACGGATCCCTCGACCCCTCACAGTCTGGCTTCCAAGCCAACCACAGCACCGAGACCGCCCTCATCGCTGCCACCGATGACATCCGAACCCTGATGGACAACGGAGATACAGCGGCCCTCATCCTACTAGACCTCTCCGCGGCCTTCGACACCGTCTGCCACCGCACCCTAGTGCAGCGCCTCAGCAACGTTGGAATCCAGGAGAAGGCGCTGGAATGGATCATCTCCTTCCTCGACGGAAGAACACAGAGAGTCCGCCTACCACCGTACAAGTCAGAGGCCACCGAAGTCATCTGCGGCGTCCCCCAAGGATCCTCGCTGAGCCCAACCCTCTTCAACGTCTACATGAGCCCCCTCGCGGCCATCGCATGCCAACACAACCTCAACATCATCTCCTACGCCGACGATACCCAGCTCATCCTCTCCCTGACCAACCACCCCGCCGCCACCAGAGCCAACCTTCACGAAGGAATGAAAGAGGTAGCCGAGTGGATGTCGAACAGCCGCCTGAAGCTGAACTCGGACAAGATGGAAGTCCTCATCCTGGGATCCTCGCCCTCCGCCTGGGACGACTCCTGGTGGCCCCCCGCCCTGGGCACCGCACCCAAACCGACAGACCACGCACGCAACCTGGGCTTCATCCTGGACTCCTCCCTCTCCATGACCAAGCAAGTCAACGCCATCTCCTTGTCATGCTTCAACACCCTGCGCATGCTACGGAAGATCTTCCGGTGGATCCCCACCGAGACCAGGAAGACTGTCACCCAGGCACTCGTCACCAGCCGACTGGACTACGGCAACGCCCTCTACGCCGGAACCACCGCCAAGCTCCAGAAGAGACTCCAACGGATCCAGAACGCCTCAGCCAGACTCATCCTCGACATCCCACGACACAGCCACATCTCCGGACACCTAAAAGACCTGCACTGGCTCCCGGTCAACAAGAGAATCACCTTCCATCTCCTTACCCACGCACACAAAGCTCTTCACGACCAAGGCCCGAGCTACCTCAACAACCGCATCAACTTCTACGCTGCCAAACGACACCTCCGATCAGCCAGTCACGCCCTCGCCACCGTCCCCTGCATCCGAAGAACGACAACAGGAGGAAGGTCCTTCTCCTACCTGGCCGCCAAGACCTGGAACTCCCTCCCGACCGACCTGCGCCTGACCCAAGACCACCTCGCCTTCAGGAAGAAGCTCAAGACCTGGCTGTTCGGGTAGCAGCAGCACCTCCCCCCCCCCAGCGCCTTGAGACCCTCCGGGTAAGTAGAGCGCTCTATAAATGCCTATGATTGATTGATTGATAACCTTTCACCCACTCCAGACGTCTATTGGAGTATTTACGGGAGAAAGGGGTCTGTGTGAAGTATGCACGATTGAGTTACTCTAACGTCTTGCGTTAGTTTATCGCCTTACCAAACGTTGGGCGCCATGTAGTGTAGTTCCTAGTTTCCCACTAGGCCCTGCGCATTGGAATAACATAAACAGTAGTATCGACGTGGAACTGCGGATATTCCAGGCCTCCACTGACTATGCTAAACTTAATTGGGTGTGTTACCAACTAGCTCAGAGGTCACTGGAAACTTTCTTCTCTGCATAGGAAGTGATCAGCTTCCCTGGCACAGACAAGAAGGGATTCAGTTTTCCAACAACCGTGCAACATGACAACTTTGCTCCTCAGATTAAGAGTCAATCTCTAGGGTCGTGTGAAACAATAGACATGTATTTCACTCAGTCAGGTTAGTGCCGTTTACTTTCACGAGATGTAGAGAATAGAGAGACGGGCGTTTGTCAATAAAGGGTTAACATTTATTGAACAGTCTTTCTTCTCGTACAAGAGAAATGTATTGCCACAATTGCAAGACTTGTTATGATAAAAAGTACGTACAGTAAGATAAGGATTGCGAAATAATACTGTAAAAGCATTGATATGGTTTCTTAGCCATACAATGGTTTAAAAGTAATAAAATATATATACAGTCATATATACATTAGGCTAAAATACTCAACTGGTGCTTCTAACTAAGCCTACCCCAGTGTGCCTGACCTAAGCCTAACACGTGGAAGGGGAGTAGGTAAGTAGCTTTAGTTAAGTTGGTTTTGCCAAGGTTTGCTTCAAGAATTCTCATCTAAGGGTTTAGTCAACACCATACCTCTGAATAGAATGATGGAAGTCTGGTATTTCCTTCAGGAGGCACTCGGTATCCCAGTCACCCGCGAGGGCAGACTGGAAACGCTGGCGCTGGATTTCTCAGCAGAAGAAATGCAGCGTCTCTCTTCAGCGCGTCGAGGAAGGAGGGGGGACAGCGTCCGCGGGCAGCTTGGCATCTGCTGGGCTCTTCGCAGAGGGACGGCTGTTCAGCTCCTAAGCTCACCACACCATCGTTCGCGCTTCAGCAGCGATAATGGTATCAGTAGCTTCACCACCAAAGGGACAGCAGCAGCATCAGCGTACTGCATACAGCATACAACAGCAATGGGACACCAGCAATTGCTTAAGGCAACGTTGGTAGTATTTATACCTGACAGGTGCCTGGTTTGACGCAAGTTTGCTGGACATAAGACGTCAATTAAAGATGTCACTAGGAAGTGATAGCTATCAGTTGCTCATTAGAGTTCCATTACTAATCAAAACACAGCAAGCGGGGATTTCCAGGTTTGCTGAGTTTTTATCTTGTTGAAGAACTCGGAGTGTTAATCTAGGAATATCAGATAGTGACTTCTGCTCTGTCATTGCACTAATTGGTTGCAAAGGAAGTGGCAGAGAACTATGCTGGAATGTGGCTCTGTTCGTGTGAGGCCAGAGATGACTTTCTGAATATCGCACTTGAACGGTTATGCCAATATAGGGAATAAATGGATTTATAGCCGAATAGGGGCATAAGGTCACAGTATCGATCAGGAACCTAGATAAACACGCAACAACACCTTACATTTGGCCACAGGGGGGCCAGTCAGGTGCCAGACCACCGCAACAGGGATGGTTGTTGGGCAAACACGTAGCAACAGCAACCGCAGACCGGAAACTCAGCCCAACAGGGACCGGTACCACAGCATCAGTAGGGAGGTGTAATTGATGAGGTAATGTTTTCACATAAGCAGAGTACAAATATGCAGTAAGATAAAACTCAATAGTAAAATACCACACTTACTCCCACAGCCCAAGAATGACGGATATATATATATTTGGACGGATGGCTATATGGCAGGGAATAGTTGCAGCAGCACCCACACTAGACAGAGGGTATATGGAAATGCACAAATACATAACATGTGGTTGAACACAGCAGGCCTCTGATATGAATCCAGGGGAGATGTCTGTGGTACTCTGGTTGTCAGGTGTTTTCGTTCAACAGTTCGATCAAACGTTCACAGTGCAGTTCGTAAGTTGGAGTCACACACTTTAGATCAGTGTTGGGGTAATGACGTGACAGCTGAAAGAGGGTGCACTTGGTGGTTAGATTGCAGACCAGTTGGATGAAACCTTGGTTCAATTGTTGGCTTAGCAAAGCATTCATGTGCGCTGTTGTTACTGATCATTTCTTAGGGTATTCTGTATTTACCTCTGGGGTGTGTTTTCCACGCTCCATTTACTGCATTTTTTGTTGGCGGGCACTGGAATGTGTCCCAGGTTGTGATATGTTTTTGATGGTTAAAAGCTAAAAGCTACGTTTGGGTATTCAGGCGAATTAATATTTTTTAGGAGTCGTAGTACTTAACTGGGCACATAGATTAGGCTTTATGGAGTGTTCTGTGAATATAAGGATGGAGCTATAAGTTTTTATGTAGGGCTTTATGGGCAATGCCAGTTTTCCGAGACCCTGTCTCTCCTGATGTGTGCATGGGGGCGCCATTGGTGCAGGTAACTTTCAACCTACATGTACATGAGACTGTATGAGGAGGGAGCGTGTCGCTGTTGTGTGGTGGTTGCAACATGTCTTGAGATCAAATGTCTCTCGGCATGCAGCATGCAATGTGCCCCTTCCTCCCTTGTAGTGCGAGATATCTCGGTTCCACCCTTTCGCTAGAGGCTTCTCTTTTTATGCTAATTTTGGGCTACTTTTGTTGGCTTTTGTGCACGTCCCTAGATCTTGTGCTATCTGCTTTTCTCACTTATCATGAGGCAGAGGGGGTCAGAAAGTCATTCAGTGGATCCTATGTACCTCTGATAGTCGTCTTGTGGTGTCTGAGGTTGGTGCTTACTGCGTATCGGGACCCTCGTCTTTAACAACAAGTAGACCCCTGACATGGAGTTCCTGTGTATGGCCATGCAGCTCAATGATTCAAATTGAAACAGGTCTCATTGGGGAAAGTTGAATGAAAGCATAGACACCCAATGTCAGAAAATCTGGGGCACGGGGTGGGTGGATACACTTGGCTAGAAGGGAAAGGGCAACCCCTAATGGTAAAGAAATTTACACTTTATTCTTTATGTTTCAGAGGTAAAGGAACGCTTCCAATGGCCACAAATGAAAACTGAAGCACTGTCCTGCACATTCTGAATATGCAATGGGGCACCTTCACGCTGATGGATATGTACTGGCAGTGCGGCAAGTTTGCCTACACTCATCTCTTCCTCGGATGATGAAAACTTTTCTCTCTCGACACCATACACACCCCTACCCTGGTCATTCCATGAAAAAACTATTGGACTTATACCAGCACCCGGTAAGGAAGAAGACAACCTTGCTGCATCAGGCTCATGAAAAAAGAACTGCAGGTTATTTTGGTTGAGCTCAGTACAAGGATATTTCAGACGAATTTAGACAGTTTTTGGACTCACAAGTATCTACGGGAGGGTCTATAACCTCCTTCCTCAATGCAGACAAAGCCCAAGTCCACTGGCTTCAAATCACCAGATGGTAAATGCTTAAAATAATGAGCAGCAATGAACTTGGCCTTAATTTGATCAAGGAAGATAAGAGAAATTTGCCTCATGGTGATGCAGCATCAGTAGGTGTTAGACTTATTTACAGCGATGGAGCAAGGGGTCTGTGTCACGATTGGTACGTCCTGCTGAATGTTTATCCCAAAGAATGACCTGGACAATGGGACATTGACTCGCCGTCCAAGCACTGCACAGTTTATAAAAAGACATGCGTTAAGAGGGAGGTGCTCTGAGCAGGATTGGTTCTTGAATTTGTTCCCCTCACTCCCCTGGTGGCTTTCCAGATTGAGCACATTTTTGCTACCTGCTTTCATTGTGTTCTTGTTTGTGTGTAGCTCTGTGCAATTGGGGATTTCCTGCTGTAAAAATGCAGACCTCAATTTCCGTAAAATGCAAGTAACTAGAAAAGTAATAATTGTCAAAACCAAAGAACAACAGTCCCCCAATAAAGTAACTATCATGAAGTATGGGTTAGATAGCGTAGTTGAAAATTCAACTGGACTGAGAAATGTTAATATTGAAAAAGTTGATGTCAATATGATACATTCATGTATAAAAATGAAATGGCATCTTTATTGAAAAATTCGCCCTTTGTGAACTCCAAGTCAACACTGACTCAGTAATACGTAGTTAGGTAAACCCTGAGACCCAGTCCCAAGGTCACTGATTGACAGATCACAGGTGGGGTGGCAAGTAGCCAGAAGACAAGCGCACAAATATGAAATCCCAGATCGATCCCACTGATAGGTGCAGCGCTACCACAATGGTCCAGGGAGATAGGCACCAATCAAGCATACATGCCCGGAGGGGTGCACACATTCCCAAAACACCAGGATGTAATTTGAAGTTAGGAACACTTAGCCAATCAAGACACAGCTCACAATATGATCACGCACACCCCGTGCTGGACATCTGAGCATGCTACCCACTGGCCTCATTGTATCTACGGGAGGGTCTATAACCTCCTTCTTCAATGCAGACAAAGCCCAAGTCCACTGACTTCAAATCACCAGATGGTAAATGCTTAAAATAATGAACAGCAATGAACTTGGCCTTAATTTGATCAAGGAAGATAAGAGAAATTTGCCTCATGGTGATGCAGCATCAGTCGGTGTTAGACTTATTTACTCCGGTGGAGCAAGGGGTGTGTGTCACGGTTGGTACGTCCTGCTGAATGTTTATCCCAAAGAATGACCTGGACAATGGGACATTGACTCGCCGTCCAAGCACTGCACAGTTTATAAAAAGACATGCGTTAAGAGGGAGGTGCTCTGAGCAGGATTGGTTCTTGAAATTGTTCCCCTCACTTTCCGACGCGGCAGGGTGTTGAGCTCAAATGTCCACGGACTCGATAATTCTCGCTTCGGTGCCTGACCTAATCATGGGTTCACACTCTGCAACTCTGGGCTTTAAGCTTGCTTAATCTCCACAACGGCCCCCCGTGGCGGGATGCCTGGCTTTCACCTTGGGGATGCCCTGTAGGGGCTATCTCACAGGGAAAAACGAGGACGGGTTCCCAAGGCAAGCGCGGAGATACCCCTTCGGGGGTCAATTCTGGCGCCACATAAGAAATACAATAATAATAATAATAATAATTGTGTCCACGCAAGGTCAAGGCCCACCTGGAGTCCTCATCCAATAACTTAATGTATGGCTCCGAAGAGAGAGGAACACCTTCCTTAACAAAAAAGGATCACCGGAAACATTTTATTGCACTCAATAAACTGTATAAAAGTCTATGTTAGATCAATTGTAAATTGAGACAGTCCTCAGAGTCTCTGCCTGTGACTGTGCTCCGGGCCGCATCATTTATTTAAACAAACTGTTCCAGTTTTACCAAATGCCTCATGTTTTTTCAAGGTATTTAAGACATGTATACTAAATTTGAAAAGCTTGTATTCGAGACAAAAACGTGTGTTTTTTCAGAATATACTGAAAGCGGATATTTGAGTGATATATATTTTAGTGTTGGAGAGGACTTACTAATAGAACTACCTTGGTGCCAGGGGCATTGCAGCCTCTGCTGTTATGTATTATACATGTAGAAGCATTCCCGATTAGCATTTTTTTTACATATCTGCTGCCTGATGAACGGAGGTACCACACTTACTCCCACAGCCCAAGAATGAGCTGTACCAAAATCAAAGAAGGACCCATGAGACAGCATTGGGAATACACACTTTTAATTGCACCTTGGGATTCAGGGCTGCTGCATGTTTTCTGCTGGTCGGGTATCCTCACTAGAGCTTGTCATTAAGGGAGCCAATGCCCTGCTCTGCTGCTGATCCCCTAGGGTGGAGTTGGCTGGCCCTGCCCCAGGGAAAGGGCAGTCTTATGAGGGAGCGGGGTAGGTCCCAGACCAAGTACTTAAAATTCAGGCACCCAGGGCTCTGCATCCAAAGTCAAATAGGAAGGATGCCAATATCCAAGTCAAAAGGTCCCTATTCTTCGCAAGTCGGCCTGGGACCCAAGTTTCCTGTATGGCATGTAGTTCTAAAAGCACCTCCAAAAACTAGAATCCTCTGGCCAGATGAAGACCCCCTTTCAGTTTTAAAACAAAGCTGTCGTCAAGTGATCGGATCTAAGGTTCCAGTACACCTGGAACAGTGAAAACTCCATATCCTTCACAGCACATCCACAAGGGCCAATAAGTTGTGCAGCGCCCTCAATGTATCAAGTCCATCGAGAGGTTAGCTAGGTTAGCCAGACATACCAGAATTGCAGTCTAGTCATCTCCAGGCAAAGTTTTGTAGAGTTCTGGGCCGTGGCCTGGGTTCCCCATGCCCTTATGATTTCAGCAGCATTTTCTCTTGATTTCCTTGGGTTTTCCAAATCTTTTAAGTCTGGTCACCCTGCCATACCCCTCCAAAAAACAAAACAGAAAAAGGGGCATGGCTGCTAGTGGGAAGTCCCTAGCCACAAGCTAGGAACTACAGACCCAAACACCACAGAGAAGATGTGGTCCGAGGAAGAGGGGGTGCCTAGGAGGAGGAGGAGGTCACAAAGTACATCACAGCTCCAGGAGAGAATACAATGCTGAATGCGCACACGTATCAGGCTTAGCAATTGACCAACATACCGGGCCTCACATACACTATCCGGTGAAAGCAGTAAGCACCAACCTCAGACACCACAAGACGACTATCAGAGGTACATAGGATCCACTTAATGACTTTCTGACCCCCTCTGCCTCATGATGAGTGAGAAAAGCAGATAGCACAAGATCTAGGGACGTGCACAAAAGCCAACAAAAGTAGCCCAAAATTAGCATAAAAAGAGAAGCCTCTAGCGAAAGGGTGGAACCGAGATATCTCGCACTACAAGGGAGGAAGGGGCACATTGCATGCTGCATGCCGAGAGACATTTGATCTCAAGACATGTTGCAACCACCACACAACAGCGACACGCTCCCTCCTCATACAGTCTCATGTACATGTAGGTTGAAAGTTACCTGCACCAATGGCGCCCCCATGCACACATCAGGAGAGACAGGGTCTCGGAAAACTGGCATTGCCCATAAAGCCCTACATAAAAACGTATAGCTCCATCCTTATATTCACAGAACACTCCATAAAGCCTAATCTATGTGCCCAGTTAAGTACTACGACTCCTAAAAAATATTAATTCGCCTGAATACCCAAACGTAGCTTTTAGCTTTTAACCATCAAAAACATACCACAACCTGGGACACATTCCAGTGCCCGCCAACAAAAAATGCAGTAAATGGAGCGTGGAATACACACCCCAGAGGTAAATACAGAATACCCTAAGAAATGATCAGTAACAACAGCGCACATGAATGCTTTGCTAAGCCAACAATTGAACCAAGGTTTCATCCAACTGGTCTGCAATCTAACCACCAAGTGCACCCTCTTTCAGCTGTCACGTCATTACCCCAACACTGATCTAAAGTGTGTGACTCCAACTTACGAACTGCACTGTGAACGTTTGATCGAACTGTTGAACGAAAACACCTGACAACCAGAGTACCACAGACATCTCCCCTGGATTCATATCAGAGGCCTGCTGTGTTCAACCACATGTTATGTATTTGTGCATTTCCATATACCCTCTGTCTAGTGTGGGTGCTGCTGCAACTATTCCCTGCCATATAGCCATCCGTCCAAATGGAGTATTTTCAGAAAATATCACAGAACTTGCGTAGGAATTTCTCCAATGTCACTTATAATTACACCAAACCAAACACTAGCATTCCACATGTCCAAACAGCACCCTTTTACACAACACTTGGTATCAGCACTTGATCGATGTGGGCTCTAAGACATCCGCCTGGTCGTGTTATGTCTGTTCGCATGCATGCAGTAGGCACAGATAGACTTTACTTGTCCCAAGAGGGAGCCCCCAAAAAAGCAAAATGACTTCTCCACTTATACCTATGCAGAATCAGGGCCAAACCCCAGCCCAACAAGGTACAACCTCACAGAGTAGTTGTGAATCTGACCCGAAGCGAGACCAACCCAACTTCTCAATACCTTTTCACAGAGCCTAGCAATATTCAAACTGAGCAAGACAGGATGCGCAGGAAGGTCATCATAGTGGAGGATACTGTTTGGCCCTTAGACTTCCCATAGAAGAGATTCTTGGTGGTAACAAAACTCCCAGCTCAATGCACACACACATCTGCTCCTGCCTCCATTTGTGGTACAAGGGTGGCCCTTAGCGTATCGGGACACTCGTCTTTAACAACAAGTAGACCCCTGACATGGAGTTCCTGTGTATGGCCATGCGGCTCAATGATTCAAATTGAAACAGGTCTCATTGGGGAAAGTTGAATGAAAGCATAGACACCCAATGTCAGAAAATCTGGGGCATGGGGTGGGTGGATACACTTGGGTAGAAGGGAAAGGGCAACTCCTAATGGTAAAGAAATTTACACTGTATTCTTTATGTTTCAGAGGTAAAGGAACGCTTCCAATGGCCACAAATGAAAACTGAAGCACTGTCCTGCACATTCTGAATATGCAATGGGGCACCTTCACGCTGATGGATATGTACTGGCAGTGCGGCAAGTTTGCCTACACTCTTCTCTTCCTCGGATGATGAAAACTTTGCTCTCTCGACACCATACACACCCCTACCCTGGTCATTCCAGGAAAAAACTATTGGACTTATACCAGCACCCGGTAAGGAAGAAGACAACCTTGCTGCATCAGGCTCATGAAAAAAGAACTGCAGGTTATTTTGGTTGAGCTCAGTACAAGGATATTTCAGACGAATTTAGACAGTTTTTGGACTCACAAGTATCTACGGGAGGGTCTATAACCTTCTTCCTCAATGCAGACAAAGCCCAAGTCCACTGGCTTCAAATCACCAGATGGTAAATGCTTAAAATAATGAACAGCAATGAACTTGGCCTTAATTTGATCAAGGAAGATAAGAGAAATTTGCCTCATGGTGATGCAGCATCAGTAGGTGTTAGACTCATTTACCGCGATGGAGCAAGGGGTGTGTGTCACGATTGGTACGTCCTGCTGAATGTTTATCCCAAAGAATGACCTGGACAATGGGACATTGACTCACCGTCCAAGCACTGCACAGTTTATAAAAAGACATGCGTTAAGAGGGAGGTGCTCTGAGCAGGATTGGTTCTTGAATTTGTTCCCCTCACTCCCCTGGTGGCTTTCCAGATTGAGCACATTTTTGCTACCTGCTTTCATTGTGTTATTGTTTGTGTGTAGCTCTGTGCAATTGGGGATTTCCTGCTGTAAAAATGCAGACCTCAATTTCCGTAAAATGCAAGTAACTAGAAAAGTAATAATTGTCAAAACCAAAGAACAACAGTCCCCCAATAAAGTAACTATCATGAAGTATGGGTTAGATAGCGTAGTTGAAAATTCAACTGGACTGAGAAATGTTAATATTGAAAAAGTTGATGTCAATATGATACATTCATGTATAAAAATGAAATGGCATCTTTATTGACAAATTCGCCCTTTGTGAACTCCAAGTCAACACTGACTCAGTAATACGTAGTTAGGTAAACCCTGAGACCCAGGCCCAAGGTCACTGATTTACAGATCACAGGTGGGGTGGCAAGTAGCCGGAAGACAAGCGCACAAATATGAAATCCCAGATCGATCTCACTGATAGGCGCAGCGCTACCACAATGGTCCAGGGAGATAGGCGCCAATCAAGCATACATGCCCGGAGGGGTGCACACATTCCCAAAACACCAGGATGTAATTTGAAGTTAGGAACACTTAGCCAATCAAGACACAGCTCACAATATGATCACGCACACCCCGTGCTGGACATCTGAGCATGTTACCCACTGGCCTCATTGTATCTACGGGAGGGTCTATAACCTCCTTCTTCAATGCAGACAAAGCCCAAGTCCACTGGCTTCAAATCACCAGATGGTAAATGCTTAAAATAATGAACAGCAATGAACTTGGCCTTAATTTGATCAAGGAAGATAAGAGAAATTTGCCTCATGGTGATGCAGCATCAGTCGGTGTTAGACTTATTTACTCCGATGGAGCAAGGGGTGTGTGTCACGGTTGGTACGTCCTGCTGAATGTTTATCCCAAAGAATGACCTGGACAATGGGACATTGACTCGCCGTCCAAGCACTGCACAGTTTATAAAAAGACATGCGTTAAGAGGGAGGTGCTCTGAGCAGGATTGGTTCTTGAAATTGTTCCCCTCACTTTCCGACGCGGCAGGGTGTTGAGCTCAAATGTCCACGGACTCGATAATTCTCGCTTTGGTGCCTGACCTAATCATGGGTTCACACTCTGCAACTCTGGGCTTTAAGCTTGCTTAATCTCCACAACGGCCCCCCGCGGCGGGATGCCTGGCTTTCACCTTGGGGATGCCCTGTAGGGGCTATCTCACAGGGAAAAACGAGGACGGGTTCCCAAGGCAAGCGCGGAGATACCCCTTCGGGGGTCAATTCTGGCGCTACATAAGAAATACAATAATAATAATAATAATTGTGTCCACGCAAGGTCTAGGCCCACCTGGAGTCCTCATCCAATAACTTAATGTATGGCTCCGAAGAGAGAGGAACACATTCCTTAACAAAAAAGGATCACCCGAAACATTTTATTGCACTCAATAAACTGTATAAAAGTCTATGTTAGATCAATTGTAAATTGAGACAGTCCTCAGAGTCTTTGCCTGTGACTGTGCTCTGGGCCGCATCATTTATTTAAACAAACTGTTCCAGTTTTACCAAATGTCTCATGTTTTTTCAAGGTATTTAAGACATGTATACTAAATTTGAAAAGCTTGTATTCGAGACAAAAACGTGTGTTTTTTCAGAATATACTGAAAGCGGATATTTGAGTGATATATATTTTAGTGTTGGAGAGGACTTACTAATAGAACTACCTTGGTGCCAGGGGCATTGCAGCCTCTGCTGTTATGTATTATACATGTAGAAGCATTCCAGATTAGCATTTTTTTTACATATCTGCTGCCTGATGAACGGAGGTGATCACTGCTGGTAATCGTGTGAATGGTGACCATTGTTGTTATTTTTCTGATATGCTTGCTATTACAAAACTAATAATGTTAATATCGCAGGAAGAATTTCATTGAACGTAAGTAGGTCTTATCACCTAAAAGGTTATAGTTTCCGGTTTTAAAGGTTATATTCTGGGAATCTGTATTAAGACCTTGTTAAGTAAGGAAGCAGGAAATTGCGTAGGTTGAAGCTTGTGGATTTATTTTAAGTTCAATTCCAAAGTCAAGCACCCACAACCAGAGCCGTCCAGTCGTGAGGAAGCCAACGTCCAACATGACGTGCAAGGAATCCTCACGACTGAAGAACTGAATTCCAGAATCATAAAGAGAACTCTCGTGCTAGCAAGCACGAGGGAGCAAAGAAAGTAGAGTAATCTCTGTATATAACATCTACCCCACTAAGAAGGGAAACAAAGCAAACATACAAAAACTAACATGAGAAAAAGCAAAAATAAACATAAGCAAGTACAGGGTTAAGCAAAATTATTCTAAAACATAGTCTCTCAACCTGCAGGATAATTGTTTCAAACGAAACGCCCTTTTTGTTGCCACTTCAGAAGTTTCTTGAGTAGTCGAATCATGTGGAAGGGAAATCTCCTCGGAAACAGAGGATTGTGGCAAAGCGGAGGTGGAGGGAAGGGTATCAGGGGAAAGGGAAGAGGGAGCGGGAGCAGTGGCCATAGAGGACGTAGAGGTTTCAGAAACAGGTTTGGAGGAATGTGGTTGGAAGTAAAGAAAGTCAAACCAATCACAATGCTCGGAATCTGAAGTGGCATGTTCCTTGATGACATGGGCTTGAAGTGGAGAGATCTTGACAAGAGCTCGCTTATTCCACCATCCACTGTCAGCAAGAAGGGCTGAGGTTTTACTAACTTGTGTGACCAAATTTGGAGAAGAAAATTTAGACATCCCCTTGGAAACTCTTTTAGGATTTTTGATAAGAACCATATCTCCTTTTTGTAATGGCTGATCAACAGAATGTTTACCTTGATCAAAACGTGATTTCATTGACAATTGTTTAGCAGACACACGATCTTGAACAGAAAAGGAAGAATCTGATAAACCAAAATTCTTATGCAACCAACTGGGATTGAGAACAGAATGAACTCTTCTTTTTCTGAGTAAACTAAAGGGTGAGACCCCAGTGGTTGAATGTGGGGAAGTATTGTAGGCCCACACTTTGTCATGAACGAAAGGCAAAGGGTCAAGCCGAGAAGAAATGGCGGTTTGAACACCCTCCTTAATAATGCGATTGCATCTTTCAACAAGACCATTTGAGGAGGGTGAGTACAAGGCAACTTTGTGGTGAAAAATATCGTTACGTTTGAGAAAAGAGCACATTTTTTGAGAGACAAAATGGGTTCCATTGTCAGTAACGATGGACTTGGGAAAACCTTCAATGTCAAAAACAGACTGTAAGAAATTAATGGCATTGTCAGTAGAAGCAGAATTGCAAAAGGAATAATAGAGCCATTTGGAGTAATAATCAACCAGGAGTATGAGAATCTTGTGTTCAGAGGGTAAGATATCATAAGGACCAGAAAAGTCCAACGCTACTTTGTCCCAAGGGCCAGCCGGTAGAGAGACAGGACATAAAGGTGTGGAAAGAGTCTTCCAATGTTTATCAGAAAGGATGCACTGGGTGCAATTGTCAATCATCTTCCTAATGTGAGAGTCCATGGAAGGCCACCAGTAAAATTGTTTGATGCATTGACAGGTCTTAAAGATGCCGAGGTGACCCTGATGAGCAGAGCGAATGATATGATCACGAACAGACTGAGGGGGAACAAATAGATCATTGTGCATGACCATATCATTGACCAAAGAAAGTTCTTCTGAAACATTAGCAAAACCTTTAAGTTCAGTGGATAAGGTTCTACGTTCAGGCCATTTGTTGACAATGAAATCCTTAACTTTACAGAGAACAAGATCATTAGCATAAGCTGTATTCCATTCTGCTTCAGAAATGGGTTGACATTCGGCAACTGCATCAGTGGTGGCAACAACACACTCAATATCATCATTTACAATTGAATCATCAGTTAAAGACATTCTAGAAAGGCAATCGGCCCTGAAATTTTTACCTCCGGGAATGTGTTTGATGACAAAATGAAATTCGTGAAGCTTAGAAAGGAGACGAACAAGTCTAGCGGAAGCCCTATTGGAGGTACTGTCAGAGAGCATATGCATAAGTGGCTTGTGGTCTGTGTAAATTTCGAACTCGCGACCCCAAATGTAGGATTTGAACTTTTGAATAGCCCAGACGCAAGCCAGGGCTTCTCTTTCAATTGTGCTGTACCTGGTTTCAGCAGGAAGAAGGGTTCTGGAAGCAAAAGCGACCGTGTGTTCTTTGCCCTCGACCCACTGACCCAGGACAGCGCCCAAACCAGTAAGACTGGCGTCTACAGTGATAAAACACGTAGAGCCGTCGCAAAAAGGATTCAAAGCAGGTGAATCTTCGATGATCTTTTTGACTTGGTCAAAAACTTTTTGCAAGTCTTGGGACCAAACAAATTTTACACCTTTTCTTAAGAGTGTTCTTAAAGGTTCAACAATTTGTGCGTAACCATGAACGAACCTGGCGTAGTATTCAGACAAGCCCAGGAAGGAGCGAAGAGCATCACGATCCTTGGGGGGTTTAGCATCACGAATGGCTTTAATTAAAGAGAACTTGGGAGAAAGAGAGTGACCCAAGTAATCCAACTCTTGGACACCAAATTTACACTTATCGTGTCTAACAGTCATGCCGGCTTTTTCCAGGACTTGTAACACGGTATTGAGGGTGTGATTGTGCTGAAAAGAGTCGTTGGCGTAGACCGAGATGTCGTCTTGGTACGTCTTGTTACGCTTGTACGCCAGGGATGTCTTGAAACAGGTTGTCCATTAGTTTTTGGAAAATGCTGGCTGCAGAGGCCAAGCCAAAGGGAAGTCTAAGGTACTTGAAAGCACCAAAGGGGGTGATAAACGTAGTTAACTCTTGAGAACTGAGGGACAAGGGAATTTGGTGATAAGCAGACCTAAGGTCAAGGAGGGAGAAGAATTTAGCCCCACCCAGATTAGCCAATAGGTCGTGAATTTTGGGAAGAGGGTGACAATCAACAATGATATTATTATTTAGGGAGCGTAAATCGGCACACAACCTGACCTCTCCAGTTTTCTTGCGAACTAGGACAATGGGGGAAACCCATTCAGATGAGTCACAGGGGGCAATGATTCCTTCATCACAAAGGTTTTTAAGAACGCTTTTAAGTTCATCTCTAGCGCTCAAGGGAAGAGGACGAACTTTGTGGACAACAGGCTGAGCATTGGGTTTAAGTCGAATTTCATGTTTGAAACCAAGTACGGTGCCAACCTTGTTTTTAAATAATTTTGGGAAAGAACTCAGCAAGGAGTCTATTTTGACTATGGGAAAGGAGAGATCAGAAATGTCAAAGTTCCCAGAATCATGACTAGTATATTAGTCATGAGGGATGTCGCCTAAGGCAATGGGTTGGTCAGAACCAGGTTTGAGGATCAAGCCCATTCTGGCTAGGTCAAACCAACCTACAACATCCCTGCCTTTAAGGGCAACATAAACTTTGGTGAAAGTGTATCTGCCTAGACAAGCAATGTTGGAATAAAAGAAGCCCAACATATCAATGTCTTTTTCACCAAATGCTTTAAGATGGAGATCAGATTTGGAAAGAACAACTTTAGACCAATTTGCATAAAATGTAAGGTCAGACAAAATGGTGATGGGAGAACCGGAATCAGCTTTAACCTGGATGGTAATTGTACCGATCAACAATTCACACAAAGGACTCTTCATTTTGGTAAATTCAAGAGAGTCACATTCGATAGACAACATGACATCATTGAGTCTGGAGGAACAAGACTCTACATTTTCCTGAATCTCAATATTATTAACTCTAGTGAATCTTTTGCGACCCCTGCAAACTGAAGGAAAATGACCAATTTTCTTGCAGGAGGAGCACTTTTTGCCAGAGGCAGGACACGTGGGAGAATTGCCAAGATGATTCCTGGATCCGCATCTGTAGCAAATGAGAGGTTTCCTATTTGGTTGTCTTGAAGAATTGTTAACAAGGTCAATGGAAGTGAAAACAGAAGATTGTTCAACTAAATGAACAGAAGGTTGAGCAATGCTTTCTTGTAGAATCCTAGAAGAATAAGTTGCACGCTCAATCCCCTTGGCAATATCAATTGTTTCAGTTAATGAGGATTTTTGCAACTTAAAAGACGCTCCTGAATTTTTGTTTCAATAACAAGCAAATATAAATTGATCTCTGATAGAGGCGTCTGTACTAGCACCAAAGTCACAAGTAGAAGCCAAGATTCAAAGTTGAGCGATGTAGTCTTCTACGGTTTCATCAACACTTTGTTTTCGTTGGAAAAAATTATGGCGTTCTAATACAATACTAGGTTCCTCGTCATATTGTTTATTGAGACGAGCAATGGCTTCTTGGAAAACATCCCAGTTGTCACCGGATTCACCAGCGGGAGAAGCAATATGAGGTAAGTTTTCAAAAACTTGTTGAGCAGCAACTCCCAAACAACCATAGAGAATGGCAACTTTGCGAGGAGGATCATACTTGGTAGCATCAATGGCTACTAAATAGTTCTCAAAACCTTTTAGCCAATTGCGCCAAGCAAGAGTAGGTTTCCCAGGAGTTTGTAGGAAAGGAGCTGGTGTTTGAAACTGTTGAGAAGAAGCCATTGTATAAGTAAAATGAAAGGAGAGTGTTAAACAATGTTGTAAAATGAAAGGTTAAAATAGGTGGTAGGCAGTAAGCGTGCCTATCGCTGATGACTTAAATAAGAAATGAAAAAGTCAAATAAACATGGTAGGCAATGAAGCGTGCCTAGCGCTGAGGTCACTTGAAGACTTGTGAAATAAATGAAAATTCACATGAATATGGTAGGCAGTAAAGCGTGCCTATCGCTGTGGTTGAAAAATGACTCCAAAGGTGAAAAAAGAAGTCAAATAAACATGGTAGGCAATGAGCGTGCCTATCGCTGTAGTGGAACTTGAAAATGTTAACAAAACGATGAAATCGCTGTGAATAGAGATGCAATGAATGATGAAAAGCGTGTAAAACGCAGCGCGGTGCGTGAGAAACGCAGCGCGGTGAACAAAAGGCTTGAAAGGCCGCTGAAAATGGCCACCGGCGTCGTTGTCTAGGGAACAGGAAGACGTGGATCTCTAAAGGCGGTGGGGCTTGTCCTGCGATTGAAGCGTAGCGCGCGTGTAGCAGCGCGAGCAGGAAGTCAGAACGTTGCGCGCATGACTGAGCGCGAGACAGTAACCGCCAGAGACACGTAGCGCCAGGGAAAAGGCGAAGAAATTAGGCAAATTGACGCCGGGAGCCAGGAAATGGACAGGAAAGGTGTCCGGAAGCATACGACCTGGTGTGGAAGGAATCAGACTGGAGGCAGGCTCAGCTGAAGAGACACGACGAGCAGTGATCGAGTTCAGGTAAGTTGACTGGCGTGGGTGCAGCAAAATCCCGATCGTCGCCAAATATGTTAAGTAAGGAAGCAGGAAACTTGCGTAGGTTGAAGCTTGTGGATTTATTTTAAGTTCAATTCCAAAGTCAAGCACCCACAACCAGAGCCGTCCAGTCGTGAGGAAGCCAACGTCCAATATGACGTGCAAGGAATCCTCACGACTGAAGAACTGAATTCCAGAATCATAAAGAGAACTCTCGTGCTAGCAAGCACGAGGGAGCAAAGAAAGAAGAGTAATCTCTGTATATAACAGACCTCCTCCAGTGTCCTCTCAGCTTTGAGTATCCATCTAGCTCAGGCAGAGGGAGACTTACAGCAACTGGAGACCCGCTTGGTGTAAGACATGGAGGCACGCTGCCTTGGCGTTCAGAAGTCACAGCAACATGCTGAACATAGTGCTTGCTGGCTCAACATAATTTTAGGTATCACAATATAGGGGTTTGCCTAATAACCCCAAAAATACCTGAGCATAAAAACTGTTTAAACAAAAGTGTGGCATAATGTGGGAACAGATTTTACATAGGTAATTTCCAACTTGAATATTTAAATGAATCGCTAGTGCTTTGTTCAATTTCACAGACTATTACTAATTTTTACTTATTGGCAAGCGTAAAAATCTTCACTCTTGGTACTTGTACCTGAAGTGTGCATAAAGGTTTTTTAATATATTTCTGACATTTTATAATTAATTTAAATTATTATTTATTAATAATTTTTAAGTAAATATATATATTACATTTTATAAATGTATGTTTAATTTATTTTTAAATTAAATGTATTACTTATAATTGCTACAATTTATTATTATTATTATTATTATGTTTCTTATATAGCGCCTGAATCGACCCCCGAAGGGGTATCTCCACGCTTGCCTTGGGAACCCGTCCTGGCTTTTCCCTGTGAGATAGCCCCTACAGGGCATACCCAAGGTGAAAGCCAGGCCGCGGGGGGGCCATTGTGGAGATTAAGCAAGCTTAATGCCCAGAGTTGCAGAGTGTGAACCCATGATTAGGTCAGGCACCGAAGCGAGAATTATCGAGTCCATGGACATTTGAGCTCAAGACCCTGCCGCATCGGGAATTGAACCCTGGTCCTGGGTCTGACCTCTGCTTCAGGGTCTGCCTGCTCTAACCAGTGAGCCACACTTCTCTTACAAAATTAATCAAAAAAATGTTTACATATAAAGAAACGATATTTTGTAGTTCGATATTTTTAACAACAATATTTTTTTTCGATATGTTTGTTCTTACCATGATGAAGATAGGAGGTCGATATTTTTGAGTACAATATTTCTGTCCCGATATTTCTGTAGGTTGATATTAGTGTTGTCGATATTCTGTCAGTGATCCAGATAGCCCTTGCAATCAAGCAACTTGATGGACTTCCGCTAGCAGTTTTCAAATGCTTTCAAGCAGACCTCATCAAACAACTGTCATCACTATACAAAGCGGTCAGGGAGGCAGGTACACTGTCTCAGTTATCACGGGAGCCCCTCATTGTCCTGCTCCCCCAAGAATGTGGACGACCCCTTGGATGACCCCTTGAACAGGCGCCCATACTGCCAATTGCCCATTCATATCTTGAATTGCTAAGGAAACCACTAGTGAAGCATATTCAACCACACTTGTCATCCTTGGTACAGCCCAATCAGAGCATTTTTGTGCCGGACCAAAACATGTCCTTGAAAATCAGATGCCTGTTTCATGTGCTAGACAGGCTGACAGTCCAACAATCTCGAGTCGTAGTGCCCTCCATCGATATGGAGAAAGTCTTTGCTAGCCGTTCCTGTCATACTTATTTGCACGGCTTAAACATACGGGATTGGTCAGTGAGATACTATCCTGGCTCAAGGTCCTCTATGCGAACCAAGGTACATGAGGCCGGACCACGCAGGAATACTTTGAGCTGTGACCTATATATATATATATATATATATATATAGAGGCACTAGGCAGGGTTGTCACTGTTGCCACTGTCATGCAGGATATGCCTTTGGGGACCCAGCAATGGCTGCAGATAGTGTTTTTTAGATTTGGCCCTCTCTGCGGGTTCACCCCAAACCTTTTGGCTTCTCTACTCCTGTTTAGCTGAATTTGTTTCTGTTGGTTCTAGGACTCTTCGCACTTTATTACTGGTAAACAGTGCTAAAGTGCTGGTGCTCTCTCCTTTAAATATGGTAACCTTGGATTACACCTAATTGGGACATTGTATTTAATAATAAGTCTCCAGTAAAGTGGTACTTTAGGTACCCAGGGCCTATACATTCAGGGGCTAATTCCAAAGTCGGACGGACTCAGGTCCGTCCGACATTGGTCAGGAGCCGTAACCGACCGACTTGCTGTGGTCGGTTGCGGCCCTGCTAGTACGATGCGACCGAACCCTGTTTGGTCGCGTTCGTATGTTTCATAATGCAAGCATGCATTCAGACCGGAATGCATGCCTGCATTGAGAAAAGGAGGGGTGCAGTTCACCCCTGCACCCTGTGGCCGACTCCCCAAGGTGCCTGTCACCGGGTGCAGGGATCCACGGAGGGGCACCATTCGGCAGCCTTGCACCCATGGGGACCCTGCTGGGGGCCCCCCAAAGACAGCTTCCGACTGCCTTTTCATGCCGGACAGACTGGCAAGAAAAGGCAGTGAAAAACTACCATTGTACTCCCTCGGTCTTAAAGAGGCGACTGGGGGAGTGCTGGAGGATATCCGGATGGCAGACGGGCTCTCCGAGCTCGTCATAGGCCATCCGGAAATCTGAGTCGGATTCCTTTCTTACCAAGCCCATTGGAATGGCTTGGTTGGAAAGGAATCCATCCAAAATGTACCGATTAAGTCGGGTTCGGAGCCCTTCCGACCCGAATCAGAATCTGGCCCTAAATGATACTTGTGAACCTAGAGCTCCTATTGTGCCACCCACTTAAGTAGTCCTTTAAAACCTGTACATGCCTGCCATTGCAGCTGTTGTGCGCAATTTTACACTGCTATTTGGACCTGGCATATTAAACCTTTTGGCAGGCGTAAACCCAGCCGCGGTCGGTAATGGGTGTACCTGCAGGGCGGTGACGTGGGGAGGGGGAGGGGCAGGGTGAGGGGTAGTAATGTATGGATTAGAGAGCTTTACTGGTAAGTAAACATATAAATAAAGAAAATGAATTTTGTTGCGTGCACTGCATCCCCAAATGCGATGCAGTGCGCGCAACAAAATTTGTTTTATTTATTTATATGTTATCTTACCTGTAAAGCTCCAAAATCCATACATTACTACCCGCCACCCAGCCCCTCCCCCTCCCCACGTCACCGCTCTGCAGGTACACCCATTACCGACCGCGGCTGCGTAAACCTTCCTTTTGAATACTTATAAGTCAGCCCTAGGGTATGCCCCAAGTAGCGCATAGGGAATGATGCAGTGTATTTAAAAAGTTGGACATGTACTTTTAAGTGTTACATGTCCTGGTAGTAAAAACATCCTAAATTCATTTTTCACTACTGTGAGGCCTACTTCTCCCACAAGACAACATTTGATTAGCTTATTACAATTAATAAGTGATAGCATTTGATTGGGAGCAGATCGGAAGGTCATATTTGGTGGCTGAGGAATTCTAATTTAAAACTCTGTTTAACGGTAAAGTTGGATTTGAAGTCACAATTCTGAAAATGTCACTTTTAGAAAGTTGGCCATTTCTTTTCCTAACCCTTTGGTGCCTGCAGTCTGTTTCTTGGGTCACATGACTAGGTGTAGTTGGCAGTTGGCCTTTGTGTATTCCTCAGAGACAAAATGACAATAGTGGGTCTAGGTGTTGGCAGGGTGGGCCATCTCTATTAGGATGGGGCGTAGAGCTTTCGCCTACCACACTTGCACTTCAAAGGCTCTGGCCCAGCTCACACACAAAGGACTTCACATTAGCCTATTGCGCTACCAGGCAGGCTGGGACCAATGCAAGGAGGCAGGAAATTCTAGAAACCTCTAATGGGGGAAACTCTAGAAGCTTCTCCCACTTCAAAGTGGGCACAAGGTATAAATTCGAGATGCTCAGGTCCAGATCTTCAGTACACTCCTGGAGTTATGGATACTAAAGAAGAAGGTTGCCCTGCTGCTCTGCTCCTAGAGGCCTGCCCTGCTTACTGAGAAGGAAGAATGCACATGCACGCTTCATTCCAGGCTGAAGTGAGTCAAAAAGGAGCAACTGACTGACCTCCTATTTTGAGCTAAAGGGTCATATGCTCCAAAGTCCCCCTACCTCTGCCCAGTTGGCCTGCAACTGGAACTGCCTGAACCCCACTGGCCTCTGCTGGAGTGAGTTCCTGATCCCTGTGTGGAGTTATTTGAGCTCCTCCTTGTAGAAAGGAAGAAATCCTTAAGTATGGAGCTCTTTGCAACCACAAACTAGATTGTTGCTTCTTCCCTTCGCACCCTCAGTGTCACCTTTCCCTACATACCGTCTCCCTCAGCTCGGCCTAGCAGTTTTAAGTGCCTCCGCTTCCTTACTTCTCTGACTATCGAACAGCCTGCTAGCACTGGCAATTTTTCATCTACCCTCTTCTCCACACAAAATATAGCCTCTGCTGCTTTTGTCCACCTCGTGTTCTGTGGACAATAATAAAGGGGCAATCTGGGGTCAAAGCATGATATTGATGCTGTGCAAGCACTCTGGCAGCCATTTCAACCTGGACGTTTTTAACTTGTCCTGTCGGCTGGTAAAGAACACACCTGAAGGGTCATTTACGTACAAAAAACATTCCTCCACTCTCCCATGGAGTCTCCTCCAAAGTCACTGCTAATTATTCTAAACAGAAAGTAATCTGGACAAACGTTGGCTTCTATGTTTAAATTTGCTTCACAATGAAAACTTAAGAAAATGTTTAACACAGCATCTGTACTGACAGAGCCACCCGGCCCGTCCACACACGCACGCACACACGCACACAGCCTGAGGGCGGGTCACGCCCCAGGTATAAATATACAGGCGCGAGACTGCCTCGGGGTCTTCGGCCCTAACTATCAGCTAGTGTCTGTGTCCGTTATTGTGCTCAAGTGAAGTTAGGCCCCACTCTGTGGCATAGGTTGTCCCTACCCCTAGCCAACACTACACTGGCGACGAGGCGGGTACTTTGCCCACGCCTCGCCCCGCGGACACGCCTGTTGTGTCCTGCGGTGTCCTGGGCGCCGCGCTCGCGCTGCCTGCGCTCGAGCCTGCGGGTGTGGCCTACTTCGTCACCCACGTGGGGGGTCCTGCCGCCTGGGCCTCGCCGGCGCCTTCGGACCACCAACGAGGTCGTCGCGCCTGCCTTGGCGCTCAGGTGAGCCCCCCCCCTCCTCGGGGCATTACCTTTGCTGTTGGCTGCCGCCCGCCGCGAGTCCTGGGAGGGGCCCCGCCACACGCCCCCAATCCCCAACGGATTCACACTGCAGAGCGAGGCCTGTGGGTGCGGAACCACGCTGGTGTTTTCAGAGCGTCAGCCGGGGGGAGTTATCGGCCCCCGACGCGTACCCCACCTCCGCGCTCGAAGTTCGCGGACGTGCGCAGCCCGCCACTGCGTTCTCTCACGCATCTCGCGTGCGTGTGTTTCCCGCCCTGCTAATCCTCACGCATCTCGCAGTGGTCCGTTTTCCTGCTGGGGGACGCGATTGGTGCTGCTCCTGTGACTGGACTCCGCATCCCCAGGGCTCTACAGCCCCCTGTGGCCAAAAACTATGTAGATTGTGCACACCCAACACCCCTTGGCGGCTGCGGAAGCCCACCCACACCTCCACTGCCTCAGATGGCCGAACGTCGCCGTGCAGAGTTTGCGTCCGCACGTAGCCCACGCGCTACCACGTGCCAAGGATGAATGTGCAGGTGGATGGCAATGCGGCTGCTCCAGCCCCAGCCCCACAGGCTCCGGCCCAACAACCCGCGGTACCACTGAATGCGCAGGCTCTGGCCCCCGTCGCCAACGCCCCACCTGCCCTGCCCGGACATGCTATGGCTGCACCGCTCCCGCCCTTCAGCGAGCTGGTGGCCCCGCCCAAGGCAGCTGCGCGGTGGCGCCTATGGTTAGGACGGCTGGAGCATTACTTCGTGGGGGTGCGTGAAACGGACGCAAAAGTGAAGCGCTCGCTGCTCATGTGCTACGGAGATGACGAACTGTAGGAGCTGTTCGAGACCCTGCCGGACAGAGGTGATGAAAATGACTACACAGCTGCGGTCGGGCGCTCAATCGCCATTTCGACCCACCCGCCAACCCTGATTATGAATGGTTCAAGCTGCGCCAGGCCCGTCAAGCGGAAGGCGAGTCGATCGATGTATACTATGCGAGGCTTCGCAAGCTGGCTACCTCCTGTGAATTGCCGGACCGGACGCTGGAAATCAGAGCGCAACTCATACAAGGCTGCAGATCAGTTCAACTGAGACGCCTCATCCTACGACAGCCCCGGATAAATTTGGATGAAATCCTCGTTTTGGCCAGGTCACACGAACTCTCCAATGCCCGGGCAGAAGCGATGCAAGCTGCGCTCGACAGGCCTGCCGCGCCAGCCAAACACGTGTCGGTGAAAGAGGAACACGTTGACGTCCTCTGCAGGAGGCCATTCCCAAACATGCAGAAGAACCAACAGCCAACATCATCGCGATCTGCCTGTGGGAATTGCAGGATGGACCACCCATCGAATGGTCGGTGCTTCGCGAGAGGGAAGACCTGTTCCAACTGCGGAATACTGAACCACTTCGCAAAGGTGTGCCGCAGCAGTGGCAATTGACGGACTGGCCAAAGTGGGAGAAGCCTCGCCCAAGGGGTGCGCCAACTCTCGCTTGAAGACCCTGGCCCCTGTGGTGACGCCGCCCAGTCGGCATGCAGAATAGACGACGACGATGACGAGGTGTTCTTTGTCTCGTTTGTGGGACGGGAAGGTTTGAAAAGACGGCCCCTGCCCATGTGCGAAGTTCAGATTGAAGGATCCCCGGTGCAAGCACTAATTGATACTGGCGCATCGGTGAATGTGATGGACAACGTGCAGTATGAACAATTGTCCCCTCGACCGCCACTATCACCCTCAAAAGCGAGAATATACACGTATGACAGCGATGATCCACTGCCCCTGCGAGGAGTAATTGATGTGACAGTTGCCTTTAACGGCCAAGAAGTAAACACCAAGTTCCATGTGACAGGTGGCAAGTGGGGCACGCTCCTCAGCTGCCACACAGCGGAGGACCTGCAACTGGTGTTCTTCGCTAACCAGATTCACGAATGACATGCGGATGCCATGCTGGACGAATTCCCAGCGCTCTTTCAAGGGTTAGGCCGCCTGAAGGGGAAGATGTTCAAGTTGCACATCGACCACACGGTGAAACCAACGGCACTGCGGCACCGAAGGGTTCCTTTTCACCTGCGGCCGCAGGTGGAAGCCGAGCTGAAGAAACTAGAGGAACTCGGGGTGATAGAGAAAGTATCTGGGCCCACTCCCTGGGTATTGCCCCTCGTGGTGGCCCCCAAGCCAAAGCAACCAGGTGCCATAAGACTCTGTGTGGATATGTGCCTCCCTAACAAGGCTATCAAGAGGGAGAGGCACCTCACGCCAATGATGGACGATATAGTGGCAGATCTAAATGGGGCCCGCTGGTTCTCTAAGTTGGACCTCAATGCTGGATACCACCAGCTCGAGCTACACCCCGACAGCCGGAATATCACAACCTTCTTGACCCATGT
This sequence comes from Lissotriton vulgaris, assembly GCF_964263255.1. NCBI lineage: Eukaryota > Metazoa > Chordata > Amphibia > Caudata > Salamandridae > Lissotriton > Lissotriton vulgaris. The sequence goes on from NW_028249258.1 coordinate 39,717, forward strand.
AGGCCTCCGCAGGTACAAGCGTCTGAGCTTCGGTGTCTCCTCGGCCGCCGAAGTATTCCAAAATGCAATCAGGGAGACACTATCGGGACTTCCAGAAGTCATCAACCTGAGTGATGACATTCTTGTCTTCTCTAAGACGCTTGAAGAGCACCACGGACACCTTCGGGCCACCCTCCGGAGGCTTGCTGAGCATGGCCTTACCCTACACAGGGAAAAGTGTTCCTTCTACAACGAATCGGTGGAGTTCTTTGGATACGTATTCTCCCGAGACGGCCTGAAAGTAGACCCAAGGAAAGCGGACGCCATCCGAGCAGCACCGAAGCGGACATCTGCAACCGAAGTCCGCAGCTTCTTAGGGATGGCCACTTATTGTGGTCGCTTCATCCCTAACTTGGCGTCCCTGTCGGAACCCCTACGCACACTCACCAAGTCTGGGCATCCGTGGTCATGGAAAAACAACTATTAAAGGAGGGTCAAGGGGAATATATTTATAGACCGTCCAAACTCAAAGAACCCCTATTGGAACTATAAAGAAACAAGAAGAGCTGGAAGGTCTGTAAAGAAAAATGCTAAGTCCACATGGTCCTCAGTGAGAGCTACACACTTGAATTGCACTGAACCAGACCCGAGTGGTCACTAGACACTAGGTGTACAGTAGAAATCCTATCAGCCCACCCACTTGGCGGAGCCTCGTCATGTAGGACGTCTAGAACCAAGTTGGTGTATCCGTGCCTAGATGAATTGGCTAGATATCACACAATTATGGTTCACAAGATGGAAGTGTCCACGCCACTGGCGGTACTGGTACAGTGCAGTGCAATGAAAAAAAGTGAGTGAGTGATGCTAAAATGACGGTCAAGGCAAAAAAAGATCCCTTTATTATTATTCACCTGGACGTCAGATTAAAAAGAGGTGCATGACAGTGTGACAAAATCACTGTCTACTTTGCTGTGTGGTTGATTAGGCCAACATGTTTCTGCCATCGGGTGAAACTACACCGGCATTCTTCAGGGCCACTTGTATGAAAATTGCTACTGCAAAGATACACTCTAGTAATAGTGCAAAAAAAGTGGAATGACAGACCAAAAATAAGACTGTCAGACGAATAATGTGGTCAGTTGGACCATCCTACCGTATCCTCTTGAACCGTTTGATGATAGAGGATGCAGTCCTGCAAATGAAAAAACAGAGAGAAAAATACTATTTTGTGTTCTCTAAACATGACAGACTCTCAGGAGCATTTAACCCCAGGAAGGGCTATCATATCATGACATGAAGACCAAACGAGACTTAGCTGGGCCAGTCCAGATTAAAACGGCCACTTAATTAGTTACTGGTTGCACATAGGATAAACCACAGAAATTTCTGAATACAATTTAGAAAGATAAAGAGACTTACCCAGCAATGTGTGGGAGTCAAGCCTCACCTCACCCGGCAACGGCTCGGAGATTGAGGCCCCGCTCTATGCACAAACAAATATGTGTAAACATGTAAACTAGAACGACTGTAAAGATCTGATAAGTATCCTCAGTCAATACTATGTATCAAAAGTTGTGCATACAAACAACTGGTTATGAGTTGCCCACAGTGATCACAGTCCCATGGAGAAAGAAAGGGGAAGGCATAGAATCTAGTATAAACTAGTGAAGATAATGACTGACAGGGAAAATAATGTGTTCATAGCACTGTTCCCCCATAGTGTTGATAAGCCTTGCAGAACCCAAATGCATTCAAAAACTTCCAGTTTGAAATGTAGTGTAGCATTTACTAAACTGAGAGGGATGGCTTAGCTGACTTTATGTTGCAGCCTATTCTTGAGGGAAAGTACAACCTCTAGCTTCACTGGTAGAGCAAAGCAGTATATCTAATATTACCCCTCAAAGTCAGTTTTTTAATTGTTAGACCGCCGAGCAAACAGCTTAATTCTACCCCAATATGTCGCAGAGAAACAAAATTGAGCTAGTATAAGACAGAACGCGTCGTAACAACTCACCTCTCCGTCGGTACCTCTCGGCTAGATCCAAAGCCGAAGGGGAGGCAACGAGGAGAGGTGAGACGCGCATTAAATACCCTCTTTGATTGGTGGAGGTAGCGTTAATGATACTCAGCTGCTCGGCTGATGCCGGTCTCGCGATGCGCGAATTTCCGTCAAAGCGCATGCGTGCCGGTGAGCCACACGTTGTAGCGGTGTGGTCAAAAACCGGAGCATGCGCAGAATAGGAGTGTCAATGCTGATTGTAAGGGCGCCTGCGGGTTGTGATGTGTATTCGTTTATTGCGCGTGCTCAGACCGCTACAGATAGCATAAGCTGAAACATTGATATTACAAACAAGAGCACATCTGCGTTCACGTGAGAGAACACAGATAATGAATAATATTCGAGAAAAACACATAATGGGCTCGCATTTGACTATATATTTGAAGGTGCTGTCAGGGAGACGGGGCGCTGAAAGATTTATTGCGTGCTTGAGTTATAATGTTGGAGATGTATTACAATATCATCATTGAGGTTTGGAGAAGAACAAGTCTAAGCCTCTTATTATGTACAAAGGACATATTGGTGAGGGGCACTACAAGAATGACAGATTATGTAGGTAAAACTCAGACAGTGTGTAGAAACCACCATAATGTATAATGTCATAATACATATAAAAGGAGCAAACAATGCATTGGACTCAAGGAAGATAGGACCATCTCATGTGTCCGTTGTATCTGCCATGGTCCATTCTGAGGGTAAGGCTGGTATTAATAGATGTTTTATTACACGGGCTGTACATTGTACAGTTTCCTGGGAGAACCCAGACGGTGTTGAGAACATCAAGCCGTGTAAGAGAGGCATAGATTCCTAGGAGTTGACAGTGCATGATGGTCAATGCTCTATAGGGAAAATGAGCTGGTCATATGGATACCCATGGGATATTATCATTCAACCCTGTCACATCAGTTTTCAATTTGAAAATCCACCGTTGTTCCTTGATGAACAGAAACCGTGAGACATCTGTAATGTGTGCAGGGATGAAAGGTTGTTCCACACAGCAAAGTAGACAGTGATTTTGTCACACTGTCATGCACCTCTTTTTAATCTGACGTCCAGGTGAATATTAATAAAGGGATCTTTTTTTGCCTCGACCGTCATTTTAGCATCACTCACTCACTTTTTTTCATTGCACTGCACTGTACCAGTACCGCCAGTGGCGTGGACACTTCCATCTTGTGAACCATAATTGTGTGATATCTAGCCAATTCATCTAGGCACGGATACACCAACTTGGTTCTAGACGTCCTACATGACGAGGCTCCGCCAAGTGGGTGGGCTGATAGGATTTCTACTGTACACCTAGTGTCTAGTGACCACTCGGGTCTGGTTCAGTGCAATTCAAGTGTGTAGCTCTCACTGAGGACCATGTGGACTTAGCATTTTTCTTTACAGACCTTCCAGCTCATCCGTGGTCATGGTCAGGGAAGGAGGACGAGGCATTCCGAGCAGTTAAGGACGCCCTCATAGACGACAAGGTCATGGCGTACTTCAGACCGCATAGACAAACAGAGGTTGACGTAGATGCTAGCCCGGTAGGGCTAGGTGCAGTCCTGATGCAAAAGACGGAAAACCAGGAGTGGGTTCCCACCGCGTATGCGAGCCAAGCACTGACACAGACGGAGATGAGGTACGCGCAAATAGAAAGGGAGTCGCTCGCCATCAAGTGGGTGTGTCAGCATTTTCACTTGTACCTGTTTGGCCACGAGTTCAAAGTCATCACGGACCACAAGCCGCTCGTGCTGCTGTTCGGAGGCTCCGCCAGGCTTGCGCCACCCAGGATCGAAAGATGGGCCATCCAGCTTCAACCCTACCGCTTCGAAGTCATCTTCCGCCCCGGAGCGGACAACCCTGCAGATTTCTTGTCGAGACACCCAGGGCAACCCTCTCCCATATCTGGGCTAGAAGACGGAGAGGAAGTGGAGGAGTTCGTCAGGGCACTGTCACAGGATGCGTGTCCCAAAGCGCTCACGCTGGAGGCGATAGGTGCTGCCACGGACCGAGATGAATGCCTCCGAAGGGTAAAAGCCACACTCGAAAGTCATTCCTGGAAGCGTTTCCTGGATGGTTGCAGCGCACTCACACAGGAAGAACAGACCTTTCGGCAACAGATGTGGCGAGCTCAGAGTGAACTAAGCATGGGACCCCATGGTGTGGTGTTGCGAGGTACCACCATTGTCATACCGTCGAGCCTGCAGAAAGAAGTAGTTCGCCTCGCTCACCAAGGGCATCAAGGAGTAGCAAAGACAAAGGCCCGCCTGCGTAGCAGGGTATGGTTCCCGGGACTCGACAGTGCGGTGGAAACCGAAATCCAAAACTGTCACTCGTGTGTCATCACCAGCCAAGAACCAGCACCACACCGGGTCATCACGGAGGACTCGTGTGAGACCCCGTGGTCGAAGATAAGTATGGACTTCGGATCATTCCCTGATGGACGACAAGCCCTGGTACTCATCAACTCATGCTCCAGATTCCCAGTAGTCGAGGTGGTCCCTCCACTACATTCAGCCACGTGAAGCCAGCACTAGACCGTACCTTTGCCATGCTAGGTTTCCCAGACGAGATAAAATCGGACAATGGGCCGCCTTTTCAAGGCAACGACTTCAAGACATACCTAAGTAGGAGAGGAATCAACCACAGGAAGGTCACGCCCCAGTGGCCACAGGCAAACGGCGAGGCCGAGAGGGTCATGAGAACCATGAACCGAGCCCTCAAGATTGGTGTGGAGCAGGGAGAAGTGCCGGAAGAGTGCCTGGCCCAGTTCCTAAGCGCATATCGACAAACCCCACACTGTACCACGAAGTGTGCGCCGGCGCACGTCATGTTTCGGAGAACACCGCAAGATTGCATACCGACGAGCCCAGCCTGGAGAGCCCCCGAGTTAGACCACGAGGCAACTCAGAACCGCAGGAGAAATACCAATGAAAGAGCCAGCAGAGCACGACATGCCCAGGTCAGACCACTCGTGGTCGGCGACCGCGTGGTGTTAAAGACTCGTCAACACAACTGGAAATATCAGACGACATTTGAACCCGAGGTGTGGGAGGTCGTGAACATCCACGGCACCATGGTGTCGGCCACACGTGGCATGAGAGCTGTGACGAGGAATGTGTCATGGTTCAAACGAATCTCCGGAAAGGGAACCTCGAGCGAACAAGGGTCCGAGGACATGGAGGGAGGCGACGAAGATCTGACGCCCCCTGGGACGCTGACGGATCAGCCAGTTCGGGAAACACCGGTGCCCAGACCAGCCTCGGAGCTTAGTATCAGTCCTGCAAGCTCAGCAAGTAGCACAGTGGAACCGGAAAACGAAGAGTCAGTCGCAGAGCCGCGCAGCCGGAGGTATAATCTTCGACCCAATCCAACCCCCAGTCAGAGACTCAAGGACTATGCATGGGGTCTCTGTGTCTCTGGGACAGTAAAGTAACCGGGACTAAATAACTGTGAGTTTGGAGGGATGTACTGACGGAGCCACCCGGCCCGTCCAAACACGCACGCACGCTCGCACACAGCCTGAGGGCGGGTCACGCCCCCGGTATTAAATAAACGGGCGCGAGACCATCTCGGGGTCCTTGGCCCTAACTATCAGCTAGTGTCTGTGTCAGTTATTGTGTTCAAGTGATGTTAGGCCACACTCTGTGGCATAGGTTGTCCCTACCCCTAGCCAACACTACAGCATCCATCAAAACTATTCACCCGTCTATATGAATTAACAGGGAGGTCAAAGTTAAAGCAAAGCAAGGTTTGTCTTTGATTGTAAGAGCCAGTTGCAAGCCAGAAAAACATAACAAGGAGGCAGCTATTTCTTGATCCCAGGTTATCACTTGGCAACTACGTTTAATTCAGAAAAAATACCCATTACTACACGCAAGGACAAAAAAAATAGTTCTGGTCAGAAGTGATTGAAAAATACCAGTGCCGAGAGCGGCGAGTTTTAATTCACACTGCAGTACAGCGTCATAAAAGAGTTGCTGAGTGAGAATATACAGGTCATTGCTGCCGGGCCTTACAGCAACACAGGTCTCATTCTGGGTATTCATTATCTCAAGAAACAAAGCTAACAAGCATTGGAAAAGTAAATAGGTCTCGCCAATGCAACTTTACAGGGAGCCTGCACACCGCCGTTTTGCTCGTTGTTCCCTTTTTTAGCTTTCTCACCGTTTTTTGATCCCACGCAGATGGCATTAACTAATATTTATGCGCAACATAAGCATGTTATTTATTTGCTGTTCTGCACCATGCTTTAAAAGATGCAAGTACATTAATTTATCTAGAGATATCCACTGTGACTGTTTAAGTGTGGGTTCGACACTCTCCTGACCTCCATTTGCTATCCACCTTGAACATAGTCAAATACACCGTTCAACTCAGTGATATCCAGTTTTGCACTTATGTATTCTTAATTTAGCCGTATTCCTTAATAGTTCAAAAGAACGGCTTGTTTATAGCATATAACATAGCAGTTCGGGCTCTATATCATCTACCCTCCATTGCCTTTGTATATTGCAAATATCTTAGAATCTGGAGTGTTGATATAGTGGGTACCCTTACAGGCGTCTCCCTTCATTCACTTAGTTATTCGCCCCTTGAGGGTAGGCTTCCTTGATTAAAACATACACTAGAGAGGCACATGTTTGAATCTGCATCTATTATACTTGTTTAGTTTACATTCATTATATATTTTTTTCTGTAGGACAATTTGGTCTAGGTGCATATGTCCCTTACGTACACCAAAAGGTCTTCCATTGTTGCAAGACACATAATCGGGTTTTCATTGTCGCTAGGATCCTCGGGTTTATTTATTATGAAGGTAACCCAGCACTATATACCAGACACTAGTACTAGTCGGCAATTTTTCCACACTAAAATAGTAACCCTCTATATACTGCTTATGCTTGTTTTCCTCAGATTGGAGTACCGCTTGTATTTTCCTGATACCACTTGAGTGCATAGCACTTTTGGACTACTACGCCCTCTGCATCCAGTTTCAGAGGCGAGGCACGCCATAAATTAGATATACATATGAGATATTAAAACATAGTGAATATTCACTCCCATCATTACTTTAACTTGACATATATAAATATTTATTTCTATAGCATTAGAAACCTGTTTACCAGTGAAATTATGAAGGTAACCCAGCACTATATACCAGACACTAGTACTAGTCGGTAATTTTTCCACACTAAAATAGTAACCCTCTATATACTGCTTATGCTTGTTTTCCTCAGATTGGAGTACCGCTTGTATTTTCCTGATACCACTTGAGTGCATAGCACTTTTGGACTACTACGCCCTCTGCATATGAGATATTAAAACATAGTGAATATTCACTCCCATCATTACTTTAACTTGACATATATAAATATTTATTTCTATAGCATTAGAAACCTGTTTACCAGTGAAATTATATCTCTCCTTTCGGGAAAATTCTGACCAAAACTTCAGGTAGTTTCTGGGATATAATCGTGCTTGCCACTCACTCGAATTTTAAGTATATACACTGATTCCTTGGGTCGTTTGGGTCTTATCGTCTACATCCTTCATCCTCTGATTATTCTGCATGTGACCAGTTTATCAGTAATTTGTTTTTTTTTAAATGCTCATGGACCTTCACCCTGTTAAAAGTGTACAGTCTCTCATATCCATTATAAACACGGTTGAGAGACTATTTAATTAAACAATAGAAGGCATTCCCCTCATACTAAGTAGAACTGTGTCTAGTCAATAAAATGTAATGGCGTGTTTATATATTGTGATATTATTTAAATATAACATTTTAAGTACTGTTCTCTAATTGTATGAAAAGTGGCTTTTCTTCTCTTCGCCGAAACGCGTGTGGAAAAGTGAAAAGCAGAAATACGATTTTGCCACAGTACTATTTACCGTCAATAGCATTGTATTTTTTAATGAACAAATTATTGTGTTTTTCATATATGTATGTTAAATTAATTGTGTATATGTATTTGTATTATGCTTTTTTAATTAAATGAATGTTTTGATGAATAAAACAATCTCAATATCTTTTTAACATTTGTTTTTGACCTATTTTAGTTATCATTTTTTTATATATATTATTAGCCTTACATTGACGATTTGGACACAAATGTGACATTGATTTCATGTGTTACTGATTATCTAGTAATTTTCTTCACATATCAGATCTATTGGCTTTGCCAATGTGTTTTAGCCATGTGGTACACCAGTGTGGCAGCTGTTCAGCATGGCTAAAAGTTTGTGGCATGGAGCAGGGTAGAATGGTATAAGGCGGCGGCAAGTGGAGTGTCATAATGGAGTGTAGTAGAGTAGAATGTTGCAGTGTCGTAGAATGCAGTGGCATAGATTAGAGTGGTGCACAGTAGAGTGGTGTAGAGTGCATTGGAGTAGAGTGGAGAGTTGCAGAGTTCAGTGGTGTAGAGTGATGCAGAGTAGAGTGGCATAGAATGTAGTGGCATAAAGTAGAGTAGTGCAGAGGAGAGTGCAGTGGCATGGAGTGCAGTGGTGCAGAGTAGAGTGGGATGGAGTTCAGTGGCAGTGGTTCAGTGTAGAAGAGCAGTGTCGTATAGTGCAGTGGTGTAAAGAATAATAGAGTGGCACAGAGTGCAAAGGGCGTAGAGTGGCGTAAAATGCAGTGGCATAGTGTAGAATGTTTAAGACTAGAGTATAGGAGCATAGAGTGCAGTGGTGCTGAGTATACATTGGCATAGAGTGCAGTGACAGAGTGCAATGACATAGAGTCGAGTGGTGCAAGGTAGAGTGGTGTGGTGTAGAGTGCAGTAGCACAGAGCAGAGTGACACAGAGTGGAGCAAAGTGGTGTGGAGGGGTGCAGGGTAGAGTGAAGTGGTGCAGGGTTAGGTGCAGGGGCGTAGAGTAGAGTGGCATAGAGTGCAGTGATGCAGAGAAGATTAGAGTGGTGTATAGTGGAGTGGCATCGAGTGTAGTGGTACAAAGTAGAGTGCACTGGCAGAGGGCAGTGTCATAGAGTGCAAAGTAGTGTGGCATTGAGTGGCGTAGAGTGGTACAGAGTGGGGTAGTGTAGATTGGAGTGGCTTAGAGTAGAGGGGAGTGGCCTAGTCTGGAGTGGTGTTGAGTGCAGTAGTGCAGACGTGGGTAGAGTGCAATGGCATAAATTAGAGTGGTACACAGTAGAGCAGAGAGACGTAGAGTAAATACATAGACCCAGGAACACAAAGAACTTAGGGGCATATTAGCAAGGGCTGGCAATATAATTATCGCCACTTTATCGTCCGTTTTCGAAAATTATATCGCAATATCATCAAGGACAAGCTAGCGTGTGTTTCCTTGATGTGGAGCCCATTTTTTCACTGCCGCGCATCGCTAATGAGATGCATAGAAGGTGTGGCTGTGAAAACAACACATGAAAATATTGTGAAAGCAACTTCGAGATATTAACAAGGAGGTGCAGCGATAAAAAAAATTGTGCTACCCTGGACCAGACTAAGGCATATTAAGAATGGTAGGTGGATTATGCCGATATGACCACAGGGTCGTATCAGCAATGTTATCGCTGTTTTCCATGGAACATCGCTGGAAAATCAGCGATCTTCCATGGTACACACCGCGATCGCTTAAATATTATCGCCATAGCGCTATGCATTGTATATATCACCGAAGAGTCTGCTTTTAATCGCTTAATTTTAAAGGATGTAATGAGTATCGACAAGGCCAAAAAAATAAGGTGGCTACACTATGTCAAAATGTTTTTGTCACAAATAGGCCTCCAGGAATATTTTAATGATCCTTTACTAATGTGTCAAGTTCCTAGAAAGGCCATTAAAAACCTCTGTATGACACACCTGAGTGACCAAAGAATAACTAATGAAATGTCCAAACCCACTGTGGTAGCACACCACCTCACCTTGGTTACCGGTTACATCTTGTTACCTATGAAGGACTTTGAGAGGTTTCTACTAACATGCCTCAGACTTAACATCGTGCATAGATCCTTGAGTTTTCCCAAGGTGAATGATTGATCACGATCCCTCTGCAAATTTGATGATTCGGCGCCTCAATCGTCCATCCATGTTTTGTTTTTTTGTACATTTTACGTGATACCCAGTAAAAAATGGATTGTCCCAGTATTAAAAAGTATGGAACTAAGGCGATGTCGTCCTGCATTCCTGGCAATTCAGAAACTGGATAATATATTAACTGTTGCTTCTGTTACCGCCTTTTTAAAGATCGTTTTTAGATTCCGGAAATCAATTCTAATATGAATTTTACTATACAAGCTTTTTACTATGTGTGACTTTTCACTTTTTTTTTTTTTTTTTATGGATTTTGATTGTGATATGACAACTGTACTTTTATGGGTATTTTTACATGTACAATAACCGAATAAAGTTATTTGAGTTGAGTTGAGTTGAGTTGAATATAGCGTTATCATGGCGATAATTTTCAGCGAAAGCCGGCGATAATATTTCTATCACTATGGGGGTCCAGCAATAATTATCGCTGCCTCTTGTTAACATGGCCCTAACAAAGTCAAAACAGACATGTGGGCAGTAACACACTTACTGATAAAGGCAGCAAGAGAGAAACTCAGGAGTACATTGACAAGGAGAATATAGAAAGATTCAAATGCACTTGGAGTGTCCTGGTTGCAGAGAGCTCCCAGTTAATGGTAACATTCAGATGGAATGGATGTGTTGTTCTGCACATGGTGCCAAGTCTGAATGATTTCAAACTGCCCAGTTCTTCAAATCTGCCAAGTGTCATATCTAGTCACAGTACGGCAACAGATCACCCCTGCCCCAACCAAGCATGGCTGCAGGGGCTGGTCTAGCATCCGCACCACATGAGAGAAGACACAATATAACAACACATATCGGAGAGGTCGGCAACGTGGCAGGTCTAAACTATCAGAAGGCAACAGCCTAGAGACAAAACACTGGGAACAGAGGCCCCAAGAGAAGAGGGCAGAACCCAGATGCACCTTAGGGAACAGACACCCCTAGAGAAGAGGGCAGAACCCAAATGCACTTTAGGGAACAGAAGCCCTAAGAGAAAAGGGCAGATCCCAGACACACCTTAGGGAACAGAGGCCTCTAGAGAAGAGGGCAGAACCCAGATAAATCTTAGGTAACAGAGGCCCCTGCGGAAAAGGGCAGAACCCAGATGCACCCTAGGGAACAGAGGCCCCCAGAAGAGGATAGAACCCAGATGCACCGTAGAGAACAGTGCCCCCCCCACCCCCAGAGAAAAGGGCTGAACCAAGACACAACCTGGGATCGGAGGCCCCTAGAGAAGAGGACAGAACCCTGACACAGCCTAGGGAACAGAGGCCACTTTAGAAAAAGGCAGACTCCTAGAGAAAAAGGCAGAACACAGACACACTCGAGGGAACAGAGGCCCCCATAGATAAGGGCAGCAGAGGCAAGATCCTGGGCAAAGAGGCCTCAACAGAATATGTCATGTAGACAAACAGTGATCAAAAGGTGACTTGTGGCATTAAATCAAATTTTAGATAAAGAGGTGACATGTAGAGTGAAAAGGGACAAGCAACGAGCGTGAAACTGACAGGCAAAGATATACAACTGCATGTAAACAACAGAGAGAAGAGAAAGAAATTGGCATGTAGACAAAAGGAAAAAACTTCCATGCAGACAGAAAAATGGAAATGATGAGCAAGAAGAGATAGACAACCAGGGAAACTGACATGCAAAAAGAGGGAAACGTGTCCTGTCATTGAATCCCACAAATTGACACTTGGAGAAATTTGCAGAGCCCAATGTGCACACCAAAAAAACACTAAAAGATCACATGCTCCAGTTCGCGATTGCAACATCCAGTGAAACAAGCTTGCCTGTAACAGCTGCTGAACCCATGCCCTCCTACACCCCACTCTTCTTGGAAGGGCACATGTGTGCCCTGGGGGGTGCCTTACCAGCAGCATGTGGGAGGCAGGACTGCTTAACCGTGGCATCCACCGTATCCTGAAGAGATCCTAGGGGCGCAGGGCACCCAAAACCTAAAAGCACCGTGCAACACAAGAGGCAAGCAGCGCCCTCCTCCATGTGCCGGAAGCCAGGGTTGCCCCACTGGAGGAGTTTAGTTAAAGCTGCGCTTTGACCCAGGAGCAGTCTGCAGAGCACTTTCAGGGCTGGGTGGCAAGTTGGCCACACCATGTGGGCAGGCCAGGCCTGCCTGCTGTCTCCTTGAAATGGGGGCTATGAGGGCTAGGACGTGGGGAAGGAGAGACAGGGATTCTGTGGGAAGGTGGGCTGAGACAGTTGATGAAATTAGCACAGGGTGTAGTGGGCTTCGCATGTGTTTGATAGGGGGAAGGTGGGGCGGGGAAAGGCCCAAGCAGCGAGTAAACAGGAGTCGAGCTAGTCTGCAGGAGGAAATAAGGCTGCAACAGTGTGCTGAGAGGAGGAGTGCATGAGACCTCCGGCAGCTGCTGTCCTTACATCATGGAGATAGGAGATCAGCGTAGATGTTGGTGCATCTCCTATTGTTCATCCAATAAAAAAAAAATCATTTAATACACCAAAATAAAAACATGTTCCCAGATATTATTATTATTGCTTATTGTTTTTAGTTAATGAAAACCATTACAATACAAAATATAGTTTAAATACATTTTTCTCTTTAAAAGGATGTCGCTCCATCTCATTAAAAAAAAACATTATATATATTCTACACAAATAACAGTTATATTCCAGTTTTATAAAATATCATCAGAGCGAGATTATAAGTACTTTACAGTATTTCAACAAGTTTATATAGGGGGTACATAGAAGATGTGACAAGCATGATTCTGTTGTTCATGATGGCGTCAATTACCATAACTTTAGCTACCTTAACAATAACATACAGTTAGAGCCTGCCTTTATGGATACTTCCTACTGTCTCTTTTACTGCTTTGTCATGAATTTCCAAATATTTTAGCAAGTTACAATTTAGGCGAGGATCAGTAGAGTGGAAGCTTCTCATGATTGCTGTTCTACATGTACGAATCCCTCGCTCAGTAAATAAAAACTTTAAAAGTAATCGGCGTGCATTCATCATTTCGGGGCATATACAGACCAAATGTACAAAATCTTCTTCTGCAGCATCACATAATCTGCATGTTTTTAATCCATTATATCGCCAAGAAGGTTTTTCAAATAAGGACAGCAGGTCCCGTAGGGGCAGAGCCTTTAATTGCTTCTTAAAGCGCACTGGATAAGTTAATTGAAAATAAATTGCAGGCTTCAATGTGACATTTGTTTGAATTGTCATCCATGCATGAGCTCGTCGTGAAAAGAGACTTTTATCCTCTATCAGTGAGTTATTTTTTGCTGCTTTATTCATAGCCTGGCAAAACGTGTGATGAGACAATTTTAGGGCCCGCAAATCACCCACATTTATTAAACGTAAGGAGGAATATAAGTATTTGCTATAGGTTGACTTAGCATCATGGATTATGGTTTCCCATAGTGCTTTAACTAAAACACTTGATTCATTATTTCGTATTTTATGCATAGTTTTGATAAAGTGATACCTTCTTGCTATACTTTGCTGCAATAAGCCAAATTCTAAACGGATTTGGGCTGGGGAGGCATTAGATGGAAGGTGGAAAACCTGTTTATATGTTTTCGTTTGTAAGCTGTCTAATAATTTAGCATCCCTATCATACATCTGGAGGGTCCGTCTAATTTTTTTGCCAACAAGCTGAATGCATGTATCAGAGCTTTGCTTTTCCCAGCCATGTAATTACGTTGTGCTTGAAAATTAACATTTTTATCAAAATGAAACCCCAGGTACTTATAAGTAGTAACTTCTTCTATGATTTGATCTTCCAGCTTGATCTTTAGAGATGCACCAATGTTTCTCCCTATACGCATAACTTTTGTTTCAGAGATATTTATTTCCAAATTATTATGTTTTGTAAAGGTCGCTGTTTTTTTAAGTAGTCTTTGAAGACCAATTTCTGTGTTCCCAGATAATGTAGATGAGAAGGGGGGATGAGGGCGGTGGTGAACACGGAAATGGGAGGGAACGGGACTAAAGGTAACATGGACAACAGGTAGTGCTTGCACTTGAATATAGGAGCAGATCATAGATATGTGTAAA
>NW_028249259.1:0-162987 GCF_964263255.1 Lissotriton vulgaris
ATTCACTGAGGACTATGTTTGCTCCATCATATCAGTTTTAACGTCTTTATTTCGAAGTTTTCCTTCATAAAAGACAAGCATATAAAATACATTCACCAGACACATAATTAGTATATACAAATTTATACAAACAGTTAGAATTTTCAGGAATCTTGATTAAAAAATAATTAAATGACAAAGAAAGACGTTTAAGCCCATGTTAATACAAATAAAAGAAAGTCATTTCAGGAATGCTACCCAGCATTCAGCTATTGGCTCTTAATGCAAGTTAAGAGAATCATATGACCAGCCTGTAGGAGCCTATTCCTCATTTAGGAACATACTGCATAAAGCCCGCAATGCTGACTGGTTAAAAATTTAAACTTCACTATTCAAACATTACAGTAATTATAAAATAAATCAGATCTGTGGTGGACTGGTAAGCTAATACCACCCCTTTGTAGCAAATCTGCTGTAGATCTCGGAAGAGGGAAGTGTGGAGCACATGGATAAAAATCATACAGATCCCAAACGGAGATGGGGCCATCACCTTCGTGGGGCTGGTAGGATCGTAAATAAGGGACAGTGTTCCTATTCCTAAATTTAACAAGGATTAGGTCCCCGGGAATGTCCTTTGGTAGTGACCCAAGCCAGCCCACCCTTCTGACACTCAGGATACCTCCATCCTTATTGGGTGGCAGGGGTCTATTTTTAGCTAACCAGAAGGTGACTTTATGAAATAGGTCCTGGTAACTCTCGGGTTTCCTACGTGATGGAGCTGGTACTCCTGAGAGAACCAGCACAAAGGGGGCGGCTTCCGGTGGTAGATCTATACGTGCTGCTCTGTTTGGTTCTACTCTAGCAGTGGAGTGGTTCGTTACTAAGGGATTAGGGACAATTTTAGTGACCAGTGGTGGTTGGCTCTTAGGAGGCTCTTTTGTAATCGTGACATTTTTTCTTATATTATACAAAGGTTTGTGGGCAGATCTAGTATCTGTTGGAGGTAGCGTCCTGAGAAGTTGTCTTTCGGCGGAAACAATTTTTATAGTGTCCATCAGCATAGGGCCTTCAGGTACATTTAATGGAATGGAACAAATGGGTGTTGCCAACTTTGTAACGGGAAAGGGGTTAGCTTTAATAGCAATCTCTATGTTTGTCAGCCTATCCCCTAGAGAGGTAATTCGTTCTAGCAGGGGTGCTATAACAGAATTTAACAACTGTTCGAGTTGAGGCAATAATTGCAAATGAGGCAAAGATACTTTATCATCCAAGCATTTAGCGACCCCCCTGGATGTGATGGAGTTTATGGCAGGCATTGGGGGATCGATACAAAGTTTTTGTATTTTAGGTTGGAGATCGTGATCATTTGTCCCATCATGTCTCCTTTTCACACTTTGGCCCGGCAACAGCGCAGTGGCCTGCATGTTATCCTCATTCGGTAGTAGGGGAGGTTCACCAGTTCTGTCAGAGGGGGTATTAGTAATAAGGCCTTTTACGGGGGAGGGGGATGTTATTGGAATGAACTTGGTCCCGCACAGAGCATTTAGTTCCTCCCAATAGGGCAGGATTGGCAAACTAACGGGGGTGTGAGACGGGGATAACAATTGGCGACGGTCATCAGAGGTAGGTGATGCATAGCTTTGAAGAAGATGTTCCATTCTCTGGCAGTAATATGAGGATTTGATATGCCCCCTTGTGTGTCACTAACAATAAAATATGTTCCGTAAAGTGTCTATGTTGAGGTACCCGAGAATGTCCGTGAATAGTCTTGTAAATGGTATGTATAACTATACCTTCTGTAGCTGTAGGGCCAGGAAACGTGGCCCGTCCCGTCCTCCTCGTGCCTCTGAGGGCCACAGAGGGCCCGCCCTTTGCCCGGGCTTAGCCCCGCGCTTCGTCCCGCGTGCGTCCCGCGGGACGGTAACAGGGAGTGTATGTATTAGGCAGGTAGGCGGGGCCGGCAGGGGAAGAGTACCAGCTGTGGGTGGTCAGGGAATGCTGGTACTCGCAGTCCCCGGCCGCCGCACCCGCCGAATCCCCGTAGCCAGAAAGAAAGCAGGGGCAGACAGCAGCAAGCAGTCCCCAGGGGGAAGAACGGCTCCTCGGATCTCCGAAAGGGTCAAAGTCCCGACCCACCTCAAGCCGCGAGTCGCACCCGCGGAGCGGGGGCGGCCAGAGGTATTACACAGCAGCAGGCAGGAGGCGGGCCGGCAGGGGAAGAGTACCAGCTGTGGGTGGTCAGGGAATGCTGGTACTCGCAGTCCCCGGCCGCCGCACCCGCCGAATCCCCGTAGCCAGAAAGAAAGCAGGGGCAGACAGCAGCAAGCAGTCCCCAGGGGGAAGAACGGCTCCTCGGATCTCCGAAAGGGTCAAAGTCCCGACCCACCTCAAGCCGCGAGTCGCACCCGCGGAGCGGGGGCGGCAAGAGGTATTACACAGCAGCAGGCAGGAGGCGGGGCCGGCAGGGGAAGAGTACCAGCTGTGGGTGGTCAGGGAATGCTGGTACTCGCAGTCCCCGGCCGCCGCACCCGCCGAATCCCCGTAGCCAGAAAGAAAGCAGGGGCAGACAGCAGCAAGCAGTCCCCAGGGGGAAGAACGGCTCCTCGGATCTCCGAAAGGGTCAAAGTCCCGACCCACCTCAAGCCGCGAGTCGCACCCTCCATCATATCATTCTATTGTGCAGTAAATCTAATACTCTGATCCTGTGACGGCTGGTGGAATTTTGAACTGGTGAGGCATATGCAGATGAATCAATGCATGCAAGCGAGTCCAACGGCAATAAGGGGAGTTTGGGGGGTTTCTCCTCCGTGAAGAAAATTTGGCATCTTTTTGGTGTGATTTTCAGTACTATTTCTGTGATAAATGAACTAAAACTTCAGTTCTTCTAGGCATTCATAACAGAAAACTCATAAATTATTACAGAGAGTTTCTGGGTTGCCAAGCAATTCTGACTTCTGAAGAGGGCTAAGGTACTAAGCAAGACTGCTTTGGCTCTACCCTTTCCAATAGAAAACACATAACATAGGTGCATAAATGTTCACAAAGAAACCCACTTACGAATAATGTAGGCTGGCCACTTCCTTTTCTTCACCAGCTATAAAATGTTGATTGCCCAGTAATCTTAATGGCATATTAAGTAGCTACAAGTATAAGAAATATCAATTTAAAACTAACATTTAATTTTTAGGTAGTCAGCAAAAGCTTTGCATTTTTGAGCAAGGCAATTTCGTAAAATAAAAAGTGAAGTAAATATTGTACTTAAAATAGTTCCTTTAGCGCTCTGAAGCCCTTGGGTCCATAAGTATCTTAGAAACCACTAAATAAAAAAAAGTTATGAAATGAGTCTAGTATGCATTGCTTAAAATATGAGAAATATCCAATAAAAATCTTTCATTTATTTTAGAAAGAAACAACAAAATCTTTATATGTTTAAGCAGGCTAGGTAAAAGTGTTCAAAAATGAAACTTTTTCTTTATTTTTAAATACTTAACAAGCCACTCTCACACCCTTGTGCCTGTCAGTACATTAGAAAATGGTTACATAAAATTAAATTATGAAAATAAATAAATGTACATTTTAGGAAATATCCCTTCAAAACCAATATAATATTTGTAAACACAAACAAAATTATTTTAAATAATACTATGTAAATACGTTGCATGCCACTGTCAGGTCCTTATGCCCATCAGCCAGCACAGTAGAAAACAGTTAAATAAAATAAATTATGAAAATAAATTAATGTACATTTTTAGAAATTTCAAAACCAATACGATATTTTTAAACAGAATTAAAAAATATATATATATTTAAATACTTTGCATGTCAATCTCAGGTTCTTGTACCTGTCAGTACTGTAGAAAATGGTTAGATAAAAATAAGGGGTCGATTATGATTGCGAACAAATTGCCTCTGCCGGGCTGGCGGTAGCCACCGCCGGCCGAGCGGAGGCAATCCGTCCGCCATCCTACCTGAAAAGCCCCCCTGCAACATTAGGAAGGCTGATGGGGCAGCGGCGGACGGGAAGACCGTCCGCCGCTTTTCCGCCGCGGTCGCCTTCCGACCGTGGCAGAAAAGCTCTAATATGGTGGCGGTGTCTATCAGACACCGCCAGCCATATTAGGATGTGCTTTGGGACATGCCTTTCCGTGGTGGCAATGCCGCCACGGAAAGGCATACGGTCTTTGCTTTGGGGGCCCGTTGCGGGCCCCCAGGGTGAAGGGGGTGAACATTTGCATGCACAATGCGGCATGCACCTCGCGGTGCCTGCTGCTTTGTGCATGCAAATGCACAGCATGCATATTTAACTTTGCGGCGGGTTCTGGTTAAAGCAGCACCCGCCGCAATGTTAAATATACGGGATGTGACCGCCAGGGTGGCGGTCACATCCTAATTCCATCGGAGGGACCGCCGCTGCCCCTACGATGGTCCCTCCACCTTGGGGGTGGCGGACGAACGCAGGTCCGTCCGCCATCCTAATAGGCCTCTTAATTCGGAATATAACGATATATTGTACATTTAAAGAAATATACCCACAAAACCAACATATTTTTAAACACTAACAACAAAAAATTTTAAATAATAAAAAAATATGAAATCAAACGTATATAAATTCACACATACATAAACACACATATATAAATGCATATCAACTGTACAGGAGTTGTATGAATATTACATTGTATGAGTTAATTTCCAACAGTACTACCTAATGTTATCAAGCAAAACAAACCAAGATATAAACACCTGAAATTATGATCACACATTAGATTCATATTTTTTATTTATATAGAAAGTTTGCTCGTCGATCTTTAATATGAACAAACTTTTCGATTGTTCTTTTGTTGAATTCTGGTATTTCCTTTATTAGCTCTTTTTCCATTTATAGCATAGCCAATGCATTAGCTCTTGCTTGAGTCATTGGGTTTCGCAAAAAATGTTTTTACCCTCTTTAGTGTTGAAAAATATTGCTCAGACTCTGCTGTTGTCTTGGGTGTAGTAATGACAACTCTTAAAAGCTTTATGGTCTCTGAAAAAGAATTCTCTAAGTTGTTTTCACACAAAAAACTACATAAAGCTATGGCACCACCAGTAGCCTGATGGAAAGCATGTCTTCCATACAGTTCTAAAAGTTTTGAACGCAATCTGGCTTTGTCTAACATAGGATAGGCTTCTATAGTTGCTGCGGGGACCTCAGCTGGGAAAGCTTTGTCATGTTTTTCAAAAAGGTCTCTTCACAATAGTGTTGCACCTACAAGATGCTTTGTGAATGCAAAGCGCTCTCTGTCATGGACCACAATAATGTCACAGACTTCTTTTGCTCTTGGGTCAAAGTATTTATTTGCAGTCTACGGTTAACAAATTTACATTCTTGTGGCAGTGTAGAATCCAAACAGTTAATGGATTCCCGTACTTTGGTGATGCTTGTCACAAAGTCTGCAGTAGCTTTCTGGACAAACTGTCAATGTCTCACGTTTGCAATTGATAATATAAAATGTCTACTTGGGGCATTATAATGTGGAAAGGAAACAGAAAGAATATAAAATCCCTATCTTCTAATGGTCTAGTAAATCCCTAACTTTCACATATAGTATTGGACTCGAAATCACCACTGTTTGCAATGGTTGTCATGCATTCAAGAAGATCGTCTTTGTATTCATAAATTATGTTTATTGCTCGAATATTGAAATTACAGCGAGTTTCAGACCCTCTTGGAAGTCTTCTTGAAACTATATGTTCAAGAATATCAGTCTTTTTCGGGGAACGTGCAAAAAATGCTGTTATACCAACAACCTCTGAAAAGAAAATTTTAATTCTAGATATTTTGGAGGAAGCCTATTCCGCAATTAAGTGAGCATAGCAATGAATATAATGTGTATTTGGGTAAGCATCCCTGATTTTCTTTTGCACCCCACCAGTTGCACTACACATGTCGCTGGCACCATCGTAGCTTTGAAAAGACGGATATTTAGGAACATAGATTTCAAATGGACGCTGACTGACAACAAAGAATACTGACTACGGATTGACGGTACACACTAGAATATATCAAAAAAGAGGGGCACTTTATTCAATAATATAATTGTTAGGGATCTGACTTTTTAACATTCATTGTCGATCCAACATTTATTATTATCGTATGCACTTTATATTTATCATGTGTCACAATACATTTTTATATAGGAATATACATTTCATAAATAGATCCAAGAATTACAATACATAAATAGATCAAAGTAACAATAAATATATCAAAAAAACATATCAGAAAAACATATCAAAAAAGCATGGCTAAAGATAATTTAACATTGCTATGCGCGTTTTGGCTATGAGCCTTCATCAGGAAGCCATGGTATATGTTCCGAGTGTACCTATACAAAAATACATGAAAAGTCCATATCAGTGTCAGTGTGAAGAAGTCCTAATACTAAAATTACATGTGCATTTGATACATGTATCCTAATATTTACAAAACTATGGTTAAAATCCTGGGAAGACAAGAGACGCCGGAGAGCCAGATCCCATCATTGGAGGACGATATCCGCGTTATCTACAGGTAACATAGTCATCCGCGTCGTACCATACTGACCATTCTAAATCCCTAGATAAATAATTCCCCGGACCGCTCGACTAAATCGTTTTGTATTGTTTACCATTCCTTACAGTAACGTCCTGTTCCACCCCTCCTTCTCCCCAACTGGAGCAAGGAAACACCACACAGTGAACCGTATACTATCAGGTAATTGCCTTTAATCGACGATCGGCAAGCACATTTAAACTCTGTTAATTTTTTTGGGCGCTATGTATTTAAATCCCCCTTCCTCTCTCCTAACCCCCCCGCTCGTCTCCCTTGCAGCCCTAAACAAGATTTCCCGCTCCCGGTGATTAGTCCCGGAACTCTCCACGCCACCTTCTCTTAACTGGAGCAAGGAAACATTACACTGTGATCCGTACAATAACAGGTAATCGGATTTGGTCAACACGCGGCAGGCACATCAACACTTTGTTAGCGCTTAGGGTAAAATGCATTTAACCCCACCTGCTCTCCGTCCTTTCCCTCACTTGCCTCCCCTGCAGCCTCCATCAAGATATTCTGCTCCCGGTGACAAGTCCCGGCTCTCCTCGTCACGCGCTATCGCTACCCTACGCAGGTAATATAGATCGCTCAATACATCCTTCACCCACTCACCAGTCAACAGATAACTTTCAAACGCCCCCCTTTTTTTCGTTACCATATCCCTTTCAGAGTTTCTTTAATACGCAAATTCATAAGAAAGCAACGCACAGAGTTTCTTTAATACGCAAATTCATAAGAAAGCAACGCACAGATATATCCCCCATATTTTATCAGCAGGCAACCCACTTTTGAGGTGATGGTCTCAATTACCTATAATTACCATCTTTTATTAGCTAAAGTGTACCACTGTTCTGTTCTCTCCGTAGTGAAGAGTTATCCTCTGCACTTTACGCTGTGCTACACCCTGATCCAAGCGTGACCTCACATGTACATCTAGAGCCCACCATCGTATATTGCGGCTGTAATATCTATTGGGTAAGAAATCTTCTAAGTAGGCCAGCACACCCCTTCACTCTATCCTACACACATCACCATTTTCTTTCTTTTCCCCTCGGTTACCTAGAACCGTCACTTTTTTAACCAGGTTTTGAAACATACTAAACCAACTATCTCTCTCCCCTTTCTCTCTTCTTTTTCCTCCTCTCTGTTTGCATTCCTTTCTTCACTGTCGCTCTTTTCTCTCTTGACCCTTCAATTCTGCCGGTGTACCCTCGTTGTACTTGCCCTCCAGATAGCTTAAGCATTCACTCTGGTCACTATCCTGTCCCACATAGGGGTTTTAGTTGCCAAGGTGGTCTGCTGCACTAGGGTACCGAACAGATGTGGTTCTACACATATGATTTCATCCACCATGACCTTCAACTAACTCTCTGTGAACTTGGGGTTTTCTTGGGGGCCATGGTGTGTGATGTGCAAAGTGTTGGGGGTGTGCAGGTGTGCAGGTGTGTTGTATGTAGGGATGGTGTTGTGCAGGTTGTATGTGTGTTTGTGTGTGTCTGTTGTGTGTGATGTGTGCCTCTTTCTTGCAGCTCATGAAAGTTCTCAAGATAGTCAAAGTAGTGGTCCATGTAGTCAAGATCCTCTTGGACAACCAATGCTGGAAAATGAAGCAGCTATTTCGATGCATGAAGTTAAAATTGCAATGCAACAAGCACACAAGGAGAGTATTACATTGGAAAAGTTAGAAGAACAATTAAATGTTGAACAGAAAGAAATATATGTGCAAGTGAGAGAACGGATAGAACATGTTTTGTTGCATGAAAAAAAGAATGTCTGTGTTCATCCTTAAAACCTCTTTTGATGTACATCAGTGGTCAAGCTGGGACAGGTAAACGTTTTTTAATTAAAGTTTTGACCAGTACCTTCAAAAAACTACTGGTTCACATTTATGTTGTGTGGCAATAGCTCCAAGTGGATTAGCTGCACACAATGTGAAAGGAGTTACTTTGCATACATTATTGATGTTACCAGTGGAGCATGACAATAAATAAGAATATCAGAAGTTGTCTGGAGAAGCTACTTATGAAGTGTCAAGAGTGCTGAAGAAAATAAAACGTTTAATTATTGATGAGGTGAGCATGGTCTCAAACTTAATGCTTGTTTTTGTACACGTAAGAATGCAACATGTATTAAAAACAGATTACGACGCTCTCTTTGGGGGAAAACATTTAATTGTATTTGGAGATCTGCTACAACTAACTCCTGTAAAAGTAGAACCAGTGTTTAAAACTCTTGTACTTGAAGATACTAAGCAATCTTTGGGAACTATTGGAAATTTGAATCTGTGGTTACATTTTGAATATAAGAACTCACTCAGAATATGCGACAAGCAAGATATGAAGATTATGCTAATATTCTAAAAGATGTAAGAAGTGGTGTTCTAAGCAAACATGGTTAACAAGCTTTTCAAAGTCGTCTACTAAAGAACTTGTTTAGAAATGAAAACACACCACCACCACTTAAGATGGCCGCTGAGGAGGAGCCTCCCGAGGAGCTCCTGGTTTGGGGATTACCAATCTGATAATTTATCCCCGTAAAAACAACCTCACTTGCCCACACTTCAGAAACATATCGCTGAAGTTGAATTTAACACCCAACTTTCCTCTGAGTGATGATGCAGACATCCCTTGCTGAGGGATTACGGTGTGGGTGAGCAGCGAAGAGAAATTGGATTTCCGGAAAAGCAAGAAGCTGATTGACTTTGCGGCTGGTGGCGTCCGCGTGAAACCTCGTGACCACTGCCTGCAGGAGACTCGGTTCGCCAGTATGAGCGGCCCCCTTGCTAAGCAGAGGTCAGACTGGGGGGGGGCAAAACAGGCCTAATCAAAGCGTGGGGGCCTGAGGGGCTGAGATGTGTAGAAGAAGCCACCCAATAACCTGCCTAATCTCAACATGGCACCCAGGCGAGACTTGCCTGACCTTGACATGGCTGCTGCTCAGAAAAGCCGCATCATGCAGAAAGGAATGATAACTGCCCCGCTCGAAGTCTGCTTTTAGCAGTGCTCAGAGACCCTGGCTAACGATGAGCCTTGACCAGTAACTGCTTTGGCCCACTTCAACTTTATCCTTCTCGGGAGAATTAATGATCCCCGCCTAATTCCAACATGGCGCCCTTGCTGCTGTATCTACAGGCCCACTCCATCTGATCTCCTCCCCTCTCCTCCAGGGAAGCTCCTGATTGCTCATAAACCCAATCCTGGGAACTGGCTTGACTCTAACAACTGCACCACCCTGCACCTGACCCTAAATGGCTGCCACTGATCCCATCCAGTTTCAAGGAGAAGTCTCGTGGCCAGGCTATGGACCACTCACATGGATCTTGACTCTTGATTTTCGGTCACTTCCTTGTTATCTCTCTAACTCCGGCGGAGCCCGAACTGCATGGCCGATTCCTGGTAGAGCTGCAGCAACAGCTATAAGGGAGACTGGCTCAGGCGCACTGCTTTGGCCGTCACCTACCCAGCCGGTTCTCGGACATATGTCTCGCATTTTCTCCGCAGCTGTCTCCTTCCAATTTGGTCTCCCAGCTCCCCCTGTTTCTTCTTGAACTTATACTCATCTGTCGGAGCCTGAACCGCATGGCCGATTCCCGGTGGAGCTGCACCGACAGCTATAGGGGAGATTGGCCCTGGCACACCTCTTTGGCCGTCACCTACCCAGCAGGACTTCAGACATATTGTCTCCCCTTTTTCTCCGCTGCTACCTCCAACTGACTGCCAGCTCCCCCTATTCTTTTTTAATCCTGACACTCGACTTGCCAATAACTGTATTGAATTTGTAATTTTTCTGTAATTAATGTGAAATTTATGTAACTGATAACACGCTGTTTCCTTATGTAAAACACTCTGATACCTCCGGGTCTAGCTAGCGCTATATAAAAGTCTAAAAATAAAATAAATAAATAAATGTCCAAGAAAATGAAAGAAAAAAAGTCTATAGTTTGTTTAATGCCTACAGTGGAAGAGTGTTATACATTTAATAGAGAGCTGATGGAATTGGAAAATCAAGAAATAGTTCACATTGAAGCTATTCATAAAATTGAGCATCAAGGAATAACAATTGTTCTTTCAGAAAAACTATAGACTAAATTGAATTATTTGGAAAAGTCTGTATCAAAAACTGCTGGCTTAGAAAAAATGTTAGATGTTTTTTAAACTGTCGGGTAATTTTGAAGCATAATCTGAATGTACAAGAAGGTTTAGTGTTTCAAAACTTTATTTCGATTTCATGAAGAAACCATAAAAGTAAACATAGACAATTTTTAAAAAGACATTGGAATTAATCAACCATAAAATCACAATACATGTTTACAAAATTTTTCTAAAACCAAATTGCATTAATATCTATTTCTGATCACCAAAGCTGAAAAGTTAAAACGGCATTATTTTTAAAAAAAGAAAAAAAGGGGATCAGGGAAACCAAAAACTTTTCATAGCTAGAGAAAAATATTATACGAAATTCTAATGAAAGAAGAAACAGCATTTTTACGTTGGCCCTTGTGTTCTTAATATCTGGGTGGATGGAAAGCTTGGATAAAAGTCATGTAAGTCCCAGATACGAATTGGGCCATCCCCCTCTTTATACTTGCAGGATCGTAAGTAAGGGGCTGTTTTCCTTTGCTTGAACCTAATTAGGACCAAGTCCCCTGGAATGTTTTTTGGCAAAGTGCCCAACCACCCCACCCTCCTAACACTTAATATACCCCCATCTAGGTCAGGTGGCAAAGGTCTGTTAGTCTGTAACCAAAACATGGCCTTATGTAGTAAGTCTTGGCGTGTTTCAACTTTTCCGTGAGTTAGTGGTGGAATCCCGGAGACAACGGTCACATAGGGGGCGGCTTCGGGGGTAGGTTTATTCGTGGCATTCTAATAGGTTCAATTTTTGCCTCAATGTGGTTTGTTTGTACCAACGATGTAGTTTGAGAATGCGCATTCCTGCGGGAATTCAGTATGGGTTTTTCCAGAGCAATGAGGGGGATCGGAGGGTCTGATGATGCTGGTTTGGTTTCTGATGGAATATGTGTTTTAACTAACAGTTCGATGTTAGATATCCTGTCCCCCAGATCATTGATTTTTTCCACCAATGGTGAAATTAGGGAGGTTAATAGGTGCTCGAGCTGGGCCAATAAAGTTGGTTGTGGGAATGATGGGGAGTTTTCCATTTTTCCATGCTCCATATCCCCCGACACAAAGCTGACATTGGAGTGGTGCTGAGAGGGACTGGGGCATAGTTTTAGAGTGTTGGCTGGCTTCCCGTTGATGATGGCATCATCGGTCTTTCTTTTGGTGTTCTGTCCACCCGGTAGTGCTATGAGTGGAGATTGGAGTTTATTAACACACAGAGGTGACATCTGCAGGGTGGTGTTAAAAACCTCTGGGTTGGTGTCTGTGCTTAAGGAGGGTAAAAGGTCAGGGATATATCGAGTTCCACACATGGCATTGAGCTCCTCCCAGATAGACATGGTATGATGCAAAATAGCAAACAGTGGGCTGATAAAAATGGTAGGGGGAATCACAGTACCTCTTTGATGAAAAGGAATAGTAAGGGTGGTGGCCCGTCCCGTCCTCCTCAGGTCCTCTGAGGGCCACAGAGGGCCCGCCCTTTGCCCGGGCTTAGTCGGCGTCCCGCGGAGCGGAGCAGAGCTCTCCTTAAGGCGCCTCCTGGCGCTGTCCTGGTGCGTGTGTAGCAGCGCCGCCGCTAGGGCCGCCGGGATGTGTAGTCCCGGAGCGGCGGCGCTGTAGGCTGCTGGGCTGGACTCCTGGCGGTGGCGGCAAGGGTGAGGGCTTGCTCTCCTCCCCCCTCCTCGTTTCAGGTAAGTTTAAATGCCCCCCGCGCTCCGCCGAGCAGAGCTCTCCTTAAGGCGCCTCCTGGCGCTGTCCTGGTGCGTGTGTAGCAGCGACGCCGCTAGGGCCGCCGGGATGTGTAGTCCCGGATCGGCGGCGCTGTAGGCTGCTGGGCTGGACTCCTGGCGGTGGTGGCAAGGGTGAGGGCTTGCTCTCCTCCCCCCTCCTCGTTTCAGGTAAGTTTAAATGCCCCCTCAGGTTTAGTGAATGGAGCAATGGGAAAAGTTGTTGATTTTGTGAAATATCAAAGTATAAATGGAACTGAATTTTTGAAAGTAAAATTTGATCAGATTGCAGAGGTAAAACAGATTGCACGTTCTGCTGCATCTTTTTTGCTTGTAAAAGACTTGTATGTTCGTAGAAAACAGTTTCCCTTCTGTTTAGCATATGCAATAACTATTCACAAATCACAAGGTTTAAGTGTAGATAATGCTTTGGTAAATATTGGAAGAACTGACTTTAAAGAGGGAATGGTATATGTTGCATTATCTCGAGTTAGAACGTTGTCTGGTTTGTATTTATTTGATTTTGATGAGAACAATGTTAGTGCTGATGTTAATTGTGTAAGAGAATATAATCGTTTGAGAAGGATTTATGCTCCTCATTTAGGTGAACAGCCTATTTATGAGAAACATGTTGTGTGTTCAAAAGATGTAAAGAAGCAGAAAATACAAACAAGTGATGATGTTGTTGGATACCAATTAGAAAATGCTTCTGCTGGCAACTGCTATGGTAATGTTATTCTAAATGTTATATTTTATCTTGAAGATGTTTGTGGTGAAATTATGGAAAGTTAGGAAAAAACTTTATGTTCTGCACTTTACACTTTATTTCAAGAATTGAGAACTAATAGAAGTAAGATCCATTCTGCGTCTGGTATTCGCCAACTGTTGGATACATGTACTGGATCTTTAACGTTCAGTGCTAACATACAGCAAGATGCACAAGAATTTCTGATGGTTATGCTTGGAGTACTAGAAGATGAAGGAATTCAGATTGAGAGTTTATTTGGACTCAATTGCAAATGGGAACATAAACGTGAAGAGTGTTTATTATCTTCAAGGACTATTGTTGACTGAGAACGATTTTTATGTTAAAGAGTACCTGACTGCAAATCTGTACCATTTTTTAAATTAGTAAAAGAAGCTGATCATGAGATGATGTGTTCTCGTTGTAAAACAAGAATGCTATCTACATTAGGCCTACAAAGATATGGAAAATATTTGATTATAATGCTGCAACGCTGTCGACCAAATGGAAGAAAAGTGGAAACCAAAATTAAAAATGTTGTTGCTAATCAAGTATCTATTTCTGGAAGAACTTTTGCAACAGTTGCTATTGTTTTCCATGCTGGAAGTACTACTATAAGTGGACATTATACAGTTTATTTAAAGTGTAATAATGGATGGAGTCACTGCAATGATACACACTTGGAAATGAAACCGAGATTGCCTTATGAATTCCCCAACTCATACTTAAGTTTTCTGAAACAAAGATTTTGGATACACCATTTGGCTTTAATGGGAAGGTATATAGATCTTTAAGGAATTCATACTGGATGCTTTGAAAGCGAAATTTTGGAAACCTTATCTGGTGTATTGGGAAAATGTGCAGAAAAACTATGTAAGATCTTTAAGGAATTCATACTGGATGCTT
This sequence comes from Lissotriton vulgaris, assembly GCF_964263255.1. Lineage (NCBI taxonomy): Eukaryota > Metazoa > Chordata > Amphibia > Caudata > Salamandridae > Lissotriton > Lissotriton vulgaris. The sequence goes on from NW_028249259.1 coordinate 14,053, forward strand.
TCAAGGTGACATTTTTGATACATTGTCTGGCATATAGGGAAAATGTGCAGAGAAAGTATGTGAGATCTTTAAGTAATTCATACTGAATGTTTTCAAAGCAACATTTTTGATACATTATCTGGTGTATTGGGAAAATGTGCAGAGAAACTACGTAAGATCTGTAAGGAATTCACACTGGATGCTTTCAAAGCGAAATTTTGGCAGATTATCTGGTGTATAGGGAAAATGTGCAGAGAAACGACTAAGTAAAGGTAAGATTTGAGCATTTGAAGTAGTATTTGATGTGTTATGTGTGTTGATTTTGTATTATATTTGGAAGAATTTCTTTTTTAACAATCTAGTTGATTGTTTTTTCCCCTGCTGTTTATGATGAAACTACACTGACATCACTGTGAATAGTGAAGTTAAGTAGTAGCTGATGACAGCAAAAAAAGGGAGAAAAATTGTTATCTGAATGTTAAATTGTTTTGTATTATTTAAAAACTCATTGTAATTGGTGAAATGTGTTATGTTACATAGCAATTTTGCAGTTTCTTTTATGTAGTTGAAAAGTTAGAAAAACACTACTAATGACAAATACACAATAGTTGTTTGATATTTAAAAAACCTTTGAAATTCATTGAAAAAAACATAGCTTTCAGGGACGTTATATTTAGAAATTATTATTTAAAAAACCTCTGAAATTCACTGAAAAAAACATAGGTTTTACAGACATTATAGTTAGGAATTAGTATTTAAAAAACCTTAGAAATTCACTGAAAAAACCATAGGTTTCAGGAACGTTATAGTTAATTGGACATTTGACTCATATAAAACCAGAGAAATTCGCCTGTGATAGTTAGTTGAGCTAACTATAACTTGTGCGCTTGCAAAGCACTGCTGATGATGTTACATATTACATTACTCATGACATGGTCAGTGACATCACTGATGACATCTCAAATGACATCACTGATGACATCATCCACATGATAATCTGATGCACATACTGATGCCTTAATATAAACTTTGATACACCCATTCTAAAATGCAGGCTACTATTTTAGAAACCATACACAGAAGAATGCCATATACTACATACCACTCACTATTTCCTAGGTCTACACACACATCCAGTCATTTACATATGTAGTTACTTATCAATACAGGACTATAATATGCAGTCATACATGTATACATGAAGTGTTCAATAAATTGGCTACTTTTTTCCAACATAAAGTTGAATGTATATATTCCATTTTTTTGCCAGCCCAGAATGGAAAAGGAACTTTTCCCCTGGAAATGGCTCAGACAGGACCCAGCACTGGCCTTGTATTTGATCATTTCATCCCTCTAGAAAGATCAGAAACTCTTAAACTCTTGAATTCCTTACGCTCAAGATCCCCCACAGATCCTTGCCTAGTCTCGATTCTGAAAACCATTCCGGAAACTATTGGATCTGCCTTACACCCCTTGATCAATAATATCCTTGCTTCAGGGTGCTTCCCCAAAGAGTGGAAGAGGGCTTCTATTCTTCCTCTATTGAAAAAAACAACAATTGACCCCTCAGATCCCAATAGTTATAGGCCTAACTAGCGGCTTTCATTGCCAGCAAAAATTATCGAAAAGGCAATGAACATCCAGCTTAGTTCGTATCTTCAGACCAACCATTTACTTGATCCAACACAATATGGTTTTAGAGCAGAACATAACACGGAACTGGCTCTTATTAAATCCATAGAAGAAGTAAGGGAGGCATTGGACGCTGGAGGGAAGGCGGTATTGATCTTGTTAGACCTATTGGCAGCCTTCGACACAGTCCATCACATGGTTTTGATGTACCGATTGTCGGAGGTAGGAGTACAAGGTATGGCATGGAAACTGCTGTATTCCTTTCTGTCCGATCGATCACAGTCCATCGACCTCGATAACAACAAGTCCCATCCTTTCTGCCTTCCTTGTGGGGTCCCCCAGGGGTCCTCATTAAGCCCAATGCTTTTCAATATTTATGATATCGCTGGCTGGCCTTATAAAATCTTACGTTTTTCAGCTTACCTCGTACGACGATGACACTCAAATAGTGTTATCATTTAATGACAGCAAGGAAAAAGAAACTGAAGTGCGCTTTCACGATTGTATGAACGAGATAGCTGGGTGGATGGCTTCGAACTGTTTAAAATTAAACTCCACCAAAACCGAGATCATTGTTTTCGGAAATAACCCCTATGTTTGGACACCAGATTGGTGGCCAGCAGATCTGGGTAACTGTCCTTTACCGACACTGAAAGCTAAGAATCTGGGAGTAACATTTGACAGCAAATTGACATTTAGAGATCACATCAGTACCGTGGTCTCTGCTTGTTTCCTGATATTATGATTTTTAAGGAACATCAAACCCTATCTCTCAGAAGGAAATTTCAGGACAGTGGTCACATTACTCGTTATGTCAAGACTGGCTACTGCAATGGTCTCTTTCTGAATGCCCAAAAACAAGTCATCAATAGGCTGCAGATAGCGCAAAATGCAGCAGCCAGGCTGCTGTCGGGCACTCCCAAATTTGTTTCAGTGAAAAAAGAGCTAACCAGGCTACACTGGCTTCCGGTGAAGCAAAGAGTTCGCTTTAAAGCCTTCTGCACAGCTTCTAAGGCTCTCAATGGTATAGGCCCCAACCACTTGAAGAATAAGTTCAAGTGGTATGTTCCCATTAGGACCCTTCGATCTACGGGAGCAAAAATGGTTCTCACACCCACGGTTAAAAAGACCGATTGGGGAGGCAGGAGCTTTATTGTAGGTACATCTAATGCTTGGAATGATCTGCCATTCCATCTGAGGAAGGTCTCTGATCTACTTCTTTTCAGGAAAGGGCTGAAGATGTGGTTGTTTACCCAATGACTCTCTCCCTATCCCGGCTAGGAAGTATATAGTGCCAGGACACCCAGGGTAACCGCTGCGCTCAATAAATTCAACTAACATAACATAACATAACATGCAGTCACACTCTCCCACTCACTCACACACCTAGTCAGTAATGCAAAGAATCAATCACATACCCATTTATCATGTATACAGTTAAACACACCAACTCTGTTATTTATAGACATAGCACATCACTTATTTATACAGATACTAACACATATTTACTGTCTTATACAATCACTGATAGAAGCAGACACTTATTGATACCCCAACCCTTCAAATAACTTACTCTGACGTATAGTCATTTATGTACTCCAACACTCACATATAGTGCCTTAAAATATATGTAGTTAGTCACAGATCTACCACTGAGATATTTATTCACTCACCAACACACCCATAGGCACACTAACTCACCCATACAGCCCTTCCCAGATTCACTTTTTAATCCATACAACCAGTGAATCACCCACTCAAACATCTGTGCACAGTTACACCCCATCCACCGATCCACACAGACACTCAGGCACCCATACAGATACTCAGACAACAAATCAATAACCTATATAGACACTCATGTAGCTAATGACCAACTCATGCAGCCACTTACACACCAACTGAGAGACTAATACAGCCTTTCACACAGTTTAGTCACTAACCCATGCATTTAGTAAAACACGTTCAATCACTCACTTATACAGTTAGTCACACACCTACTAAATAATCGATTCAGGCACTTGTAAATCCACTCATTCTTCAATACACCTTGGCATAGATATATATGAAAAATATGTAAAGTTTACAGCAAAACACATTCACTATATGATGTCATCAGTGATGTCATTTGAGATATCATGAGTGATGTCATTGACCATGTCATGAGTGATGTAATATGTGACATCATCAGCAGTGCATTGCGGGTGCACGAGTTATAGTTAGCTCAACTAACTATAACAGGCGAATATCTCTGGCTTTTATATGAGTCAAATGTCCAACTAACTATAACGTCCCTGAAACCTATGTTTTTTTCAGTGAATATATATATATATATATATATATATATATATATATATATATATATATATATATATATATATATATATATATATGAAAGCTCGCGTGTCCAAGAACACAAGCCGAACTCGCGGGGCTGCTTTGACAAGGCTTTGTTCCAACCACAAAGAAGCTTGAATAGCTTGACAAACAGGGAGACTTCAATTCAGTTCTGTTTCGCCCAAGTCCCTGACGCGTTTCGAAGGCGTCTGCCTTCTTCCTCAGAGGGTGACGATGATTAACAGGTGAGCAGCAGGACGGGCCTTAATGAAAGATGAAGGCACGCCCCTGGATGGGTTGTGCTAATGCAGCAGTGCCTCATGGTCCTTGTAGTCCTGCTGATGATTTTTTGCCGCATATTGCGTCACTCTCCCACTCTGTCAACTGTGGTGGCAAAGTCTCGCTTAGAAGCCCCTCGCCAGCCAGGCAGCGTTTTGGTCGATGAGCAGGAAAACGGTAAATACCGTAAAACCAACGAGCTGTATGCTCTTCCTGTCAGGACTCCTCCCTCGACGATGTCTGGCGGTGCTAGGCGCAATGCAGTTGCCCTGCGACGCTCCGTTTCCCAATCAAAGCGCTGGCACTCTTGTGGCGGGTGCGGCTGGGAAGGTGATGGGACCGTCCAAAAATGAAAGCTCGCGTGTCCAAGAACACAAGCCGAACTCGCGGGGCTGCTTTGACAAGGCTTTGTTCCAACCACAAAGAAGCTTGAATAGCTTGACAAACAGGGAGACTTCAATTCAGTTCTGTTTCGCCCAAGTCCCTGACGCGTTTCGAAGGCGTCTGCCTTCTTCCTCAGAGGGTGACGATGATTAACAGGTGAGCAGCAGGACGGGCCTTAATGAAAGATGAAGGCACGCCCCTGGATGGGTTGTGCTAATGCAGCAGTGCCTCATGGTCCTTGTAGTCCTGCTGATGATTTTTTGCCGCATATTGCGTCACTCTCCCACTCTGTCAACTGTGGTGGCAAAGTCTCGCTTAGAAGCCCCTCGCCAGCCAGGCAGCGTTTTGGTCGATGAGCAGGAAAACGGTAAATACCGTAAAACCAACGAGCTGTATGCTCTTCCTGTCAGGACTCCTCCCTCGACGATGTCTGGCGGTGCTAGGCGCAATGCAGTTGCCCTGCGACGCTCCGTTTCCCAATCAAAGCGCTGGCACTCTTGTGGCGGGTGCGGCTGGGAAGGTGATGGGACCGTCCAAAAATGAAAGCTCGCGTGTCCAAGAACACAAGCCGAACTCGCGGGGCTGCTTTGACAAGGCTTTGTTCCAACCACAAAGAAGCTTGAATAGCTTGACAAACAGGGAGACTTCAATTCAGTTCTGTTTCGCCCAAGTCCCTGACGCGTTTCGAAGGCGTCTGCCTTCTTCCTCAGAGGGTGACGATGATTAACAGGTGAGCAGCAGGACGGGCCTTAATGAAAGATGAAGGCACGCCCCTGGATGGGTTGTGCTAATGCAGCAGTGCCTCATGGTCCTTGTAGTCCTGCTGATGATTTTTTGCCGCATATTGCGTCACTCTCCCACTCTGTCAACTGTGGTGGCAAAGTCTCGCTTAGAAGCCCCTCCCCTTATATATATATAATAGCAGCCCGTACCGACGTTGTCCGGGAGCAAAAGGCTGCTTCAGGCCCCCGCCCGCCCCGCAGAAGAGTTGTCTGTGCAAGTCCTGGCCCTGTTCAACTGATTTGGCCAACTTGTGTTAGTTTTTTTAATTCGTATGTATTGTTTTCCGCGTTTTATGTTGTCCGCAAGATGTGAGGAAAGTGTTGTGTCACCTGTTTAATGTTTTTTTTTCTTTCGAAGACTCTTTCCATGTGTTAGTTTTTGTATCCCTTTTCAAAGAAGTTTCCCCTTCGTTTTGTCAATTGTGTGGTGAAGTCCTGGCAGTGCTCGAGTGATTATGGGCAGTTGTGTTATTTTCGTTATTCGTATGTCTTATTGTAAGCGTTTTATCTTGTCCGCAAGATGTGAGGAAAGTCTCGTGAATGCGCAGTCGATTGCGTTTCTCCGTTAAGAAATGTCGGCTTCTTTTGTTCGTGTTTACCCCCCTGTGACGTCGTTGGTCAATTGCCAATGGTTAAAGACTTTTTTTTTTGGTAAGCTGAAGTTGTGTGTGTGCGTTTTCTTTAGTGCGTTGTGATTGGTGTAGTATGCGATTAATCCTGCCCCGTGTGTGGCGTCATTTGACACTCCTCGTAGATGGAAGGCCCGCCTGGTTTTTAATGCGAAGGCATCAATGTTGTCTGGGTAACTGCAACAAATGTGTGTATATTTCTCATAGCGCCAACCTCTGCAGTTTTTGTATATTGGTGTTACCGCGCTGTATGTGTGAATTTAAATTCATTGAAAGCGCATTTCCGCAGTATGTGTTGGGATTTGCAAATGTTTGTTAGAAATTCATTGAAAGCGCATTTCCGCTCTGTCTGCATATTGTGCGTTCTAAATTAAATGAAAGCGCATTTCCGCTCTATGTGTGCATATGTAAGCGTGTTGTGAAGTCGCTTGGCCTACATTTCCACTCTATGTCTGCATATTGTGCGCTCTAAATTCAATGAAAGCGCATTTCCGCTCTATGTGTGCATATGTAAGTGTGTTGTGAAGTCGCTTGGCCTATGTTTGTTATTTGCACTTGGCACGGCCCTGTAAACGCCCACATTTGTTGTTTGAGACGGCCACGACCACGCCCCCAAGGGACTACTTTACCACTTTTGGCGTTTTTGCTATTGTAATGTATATGGTGTACATATCTATAGCCTACGTCCTTCTGCCACATCTCCCCTTTCAAATGGTGTATTGGGTGTAGTGATTAGTGCAATACTTTTGTAGTTTACCTGGCTCAAAAGTTTGTGTTCTCTCTTTATAATAGTAGTATAGATATATATATATATATTAAAAACATCCTGCTTCGAAAGAGAAGAGACACGTACACAAAGTTGGTAGGAATAGGGCTCATTTATTCTCATACAGATCTCCCTCGATCCCGCATTTAGAAGAGATACGCGTTTCGGCTGCACAGCAGCCTTTGTCAATCTCAATATATATATATATGTATGTATCCTTTACCACTTTCGGTTACCACTGCTCCACCAGAAAGGCGACACCCCAAATCGAAGGTAGGGGTCCAAACGTTTATTTTGTTAGAAAGGCTGCTACGCGTTTCGGCAGGATCCCCTGCCTTGCTCACCCAGAAAGTGTAGGCAGCCATTTTGGAACTCGACTTCAGCCGAGTCCCAAAACAAAACTTTAAAAAAAAGAAAAGGGGGCAGGGCACGAATAGCCTAACCCTCTAGTTCTCTGGTGGTGGGGTCAGAGAGGGACCCGCCCGGGCAAAACAGCATTTTTTTTTTATTGCAAATTTAAGGCAAAAAACAAGAGCAGGCTCCCAAGCTTGTTTTGAAAAAGCCCCCGGATTGACCAGGTCCGCTGGGAATTTTTTTTAAAAAGGAAGGGGATGCCCGGTGCCCTCCTATTAAGGTTCTTAGAGCTATGGTGAGCACCACCTCCACAGGGCTTTATTTACATAATGGAGGGAGGGCACCTGGAGCCCCCTCCTAGGGCTTACTTGAAGTCCCGGGGACTGCCATGTCCCTCAGGTTTAGATTTTAATAAGGGAGGGGGCCATGGGTACCTCCTCCCGGGCTTAATGCATGTCCCGGGGACCACCACATCCCTGGGGCAATATATTTAACAAATTGTGGGGGGCTGCACAGAACCCTCCGGGCTCCATACACAACACCTCCCAGGTGCCTTCACAATGTATAATATTGGAAGGAGGGACGTGCCCCTTCCTGCGCCACATACAGTCCCAGGGACCCATTTCTCCAAGGGGCCAGCCGTGCAAACAGACGGAGGGGGCCACCCTTCTGGTGCCATATATGGCCCAGGGAACTGCCAACTCCCAGGGCCTGCTCTTGCTATGTCCCAGGGTACCTACCCTTTGGGACATAGGTGTTTGCTCTGACTTGGCGGGAGCTTTGACAGCTCCCACCATGTCAGAGCAACCCCTCCAGTTCCAGCAGGCGGGAGCTGTCAAATTGCTCCCAAAACAGGTGATGGACCGAATGTGGATCAATGTCACACATTCACCCCAGTCCAAAGATCTGGGCCCAAATCCATCGTTTTTTTGCACTCCACACCACCCTGGGTTAGACAATGGCGATATGCAAATCAGCTCTGACCCTGTGCCCCATGGGAACAGTCCAGTCCAAACTACAAAAGCCATGTCCTTCCCAGAACGAAATCAAGCATCCGAGGACCGGACCGGTTTCGAGGTAACACCTCTCATCAGCCCGGCTAGCTTGACTCCAGTGGTGTGGAGTGCCTGGGACCCACGTCTGGGCATCCGGCTAGGGATGATGAGAGGTGTTACCTCGAAACCGGTCCGGTCCTCGGATGCTTGATTCCGTTCTGGGAAGGACATGGCTTTTGTAGTTCGGACTGGACTGTTCCCATGGGGCACAGGGTCAGAGCTGATTTGCATATCGCCATTGTCTAACCCAGGGTGGTGTGGAGTGCAAAAAAACAATGGATTTGGGCCCAGATCTTTGGACTGGGGTGAGTGTGTGACATTGATCCACATTCGGTCCATCACCTGTTGTGTTTGCATATTCCGCCCTAAGTGCGCTGGGGATGCCCAGACGTGGGTCCCAGGCACTCCACACCACTGGAGTCAAGCTAGCCGGGCTGATGAGAGGTGTTACCTCGAAACCGGTCCGGTCCTCGGATGCTTGATTCCGTTCTGGGAAGGACATGGCTTTTGTAGTTCGGACTGGACTGTTCCCATGGGGCACAGGGTCAGAGCTGATTTGCATATCGCCATTGTCTAACCCAGGGTGGTGTGGAGTGCAAAAAAACGATGGATTTGGGCCCAGATCTTTGGACTGGGGTGAGTGTGTGACATTGATCCACATTCGGTCCATCACCTGTTGTGTTTGCATATTCCGCCCTAAGTGCGCTGGGGATGCCCAGACGTGGGTCCCAGGCACTCCACACCACTGGAGTCAAGCTAGCCGGGCTGATGAGAGGTGTTACCTCGAAACCGGTCCGGTCCTCGGATGCTTGATTCCGTTCTGGGAAGGACATGGCTTTTGTAGTTCGGACTGGACTGTTCCCATGGGGCACAGGGTCAGAGCTGATTTGCATATCGCCATTGTCTAACCCAGGGTGGTGTGGAGTGCAAAAAAACAATGGATTTGGGCCCAGATCTTTGGACTGGGGTGAGTGTGTGACATTGATCCACATTCGGTCCATCACCTGTTGTGTTTGCATATTCCGCCCTAAGTGCGCTGGGGATGCCCAGACGTGGGTCCCAGGCACTCCACACCACTGGAGTCAAGCTAGCCGGGCTGATGAGAGGTGTTACCCTGAAACCGGTCCGGTCCTCGGATGCTTGATTCCGTTCTGGGAAGGACATGGCTTTTGTAGTTCGGCTGGACTGTTCCCATGGGGCACAGGGTCAGAGCTGATTTGCATATCGCCATTGTCTAACCCAGGGTGGTGTGGAGTGCAAAAAAACCATGGATTTGGGCCCAGATCTTTGGACTGGGGTGAGTGTGTGACATTGATCCACATTCGGTCCATCACCTGTTGTGTTGTCAAATTGCTCCAGCCCACTGAACAGAGGTTTCATCTCTTTCCCTGCCCACAGACATGTGGGCAGGGAAGAGATGAAATTATATTGTTCTTGCACACAGGGACCTGCATTTCCAGTAGCGCCCTCCTTGTGATAGCAATGCCAGCTATGGCAGGAGGTGGGGAGCCGCGCAGGTACCTCCGGGGGCCTTGAGGCTGCCCCTGTGATCCCCATCCTGTAAACTGGGTGCCCTGGCTGGGACCAGGCCTCCCAGGGTTACATGGTCAGGCTTGAGGGCTGCAGTCCACGTGGCCAAACATGCCTATAGAGGGAGGCCTCACATCTCCCATTAAGTTAAGGCTGGGACCCAGGGGTTGGGGTCCCTGGAACCGCATGTGGCCAGGGAGGACGCCATGCAGCCCCACTCCCACTTTACAAATTGTATTTTGCCCCAGGGGGGCCATGCGGCCTGCATCATTTATAAGTTAGCCCTGGGGAGGTGGTGGTCCTCAGGGGATTTTGAAAGCCCCAGGATGCGGGAGGGGTCAGTGTGACACCCCTCCTTTTCATTTAAATAAAGCCCTGGGGAGGTGCTATTCGTCAGGCTCTTAGAGCTCAATAGAAGAGGGGGTCCCTGGGGCCCCTCACCTTAATATAAATAAAGTTCCAGGGAGGTGATGGTAAGAGGCAAAACAGAGGGCCAAAAAACGAGCAGGAGAAACAAAACAGAGGCCACAAAAACAAGAAGGAAATGTAAAACAGAGATCAGAACAAAGAGCAGAAAAGGCAGAACAGAGGGTAAATAAATGAATCGGAAAGGCTAAACAGAGCAGAAGATGGCAAAACAGAGGGGAAGAAAACTAACAGGAAAGGCAAAACCGGACAGAAAAAAAGCAGAAAAGGCAAAATAGAGCAGAAAAGGGGAAAACAGAGAGCACTCAGACACTCACACACACACTTACAGAACCACTCAGAGACTCATGCACCCACTCACAGACCTACTGAGACACTCATGCACCTACTCACAGACTCACTCAGAGACAAATGCACCAACTCACAGACCCACTCAGTGACTGATACACCCACTCACAGACCCACTCAGATATGAACCACTCACACCCACTCATGCACTCACTCACTGACCCACTGAGACACTCACACACCCACCCACAGACCCACTTAGACACTCATGCACCCACTTACAGACCCACTCAGACACACATGCACTCACTCATAGAATGAGGCACTCACTTAGACACTCATGCACCTCCTCAGAGACTCAGGCACCCTCTCACAGACCCACTTAGACTCTCCTGTACCCACTCACAGACATAATCAGAGATGCATGCACTCAATCACTTACAGATCCACTCAGATACACATGCACTCACTCACAGACTGACTGACACACAGTTATGGAGTCAGTCACAAACCCACTCGGGCACTCTGATACCCACTCACAGACCCACTCACACACCCAGTAATACACCCACTCAGACACTCACACACCAAGTCAGACACTCATGCACCCACTCATAGACCCACTCTGAGAGCCACACACCCACTCACAGACCAACTTAGCACTCACTCACAGACCAACTCACATAATCATGAGGTACTTGCAACTCACTCATACTCTCTCACACCTACTCACAGAGCCACCCAGACACTCATGCACCCACTCAGACACTCACTCAGAGATTCACACTCCCACTCTCAAACCAACTCAGACACTCATGCACTCACTGATAGGCTGACTCACACACACATAGAGCTACTCACAAACCTACTCAGACACTCTCACACCCACTCAGAGACCCACTCAGACACTCACTCAGACACTCATGCACCCACTCAGATGCCCACTCACCCACTCACAGATCCACTTGGACAATCATTCAGCCACTCACACACCCAATGAAACACATATGCACCCACTCCCAGGCCCACACTGACACTCACACAACAACTGAGACACTCATGCATTCACTCACACCCATTCGCACACCCATTGAGACACTCAAACACTAACTCACACACCCACTGAGACACTCATGCCTTCACTCACAAACTCACTCTCAAAGGTTACAGGTTAAAGTTAGGAAATAATATTAAAAAACCTTAGACATTCACTTGAAAAATGAAAGGTTACATGGGCGTTATAGTTAGGAAATAGAATTTAAAAAACATAGAAATTCACTGAAAAAAACAAAGGTTACAGGAACATTATAGTTAGGTCAGATTTCTCTCATACAAAGCCAGTGAAATTCAGCAGTTATGCTTACCTGAGCTAAGTATAACTTAAGCCTCCGCAATGCACTGTTTATGACTGCACATGTTACAACACTCATAACATGGTCTATGACATCACTGATGAAATCTCAAAGACACATCGCCTATCTTCTATTGCTGTTGGCAATAACAAGTTGACACATGTTAGCACTTTTTCTTGCTTGGGTTCCTCAGGCTGAGCAAAGTAGATTAAAACTAATAAAATGTACTGGTGCCTTATCTTCTTTACCACAACCTAGGAGTGGGAGTGTCCTTTCCCCACTACTGCAAATATATAAAACTCAATTTTGGACAACAGCCACGTAAGGCGCAATGGTGCGGGGCTTTCAGAATTGTAGTGCAGTTCAGATAGAGGAGCTTAGATTTTGCAGTATAGCCCTTATGGAACCTATTCCGTCCCCACCTTTTACTGAGAATTAGGTATTCCATACATTAAAGACTACATCAATGCACAACCGCCCTTAATATGGCTCGCCATTTGGTAAAACGAGAAAGCGTGCCTAACCAAGGACATTGTCCCGGACTGCCTTAAATGTGAGAAAGGCATTCAGATTCCCTTATTAGCTGATGTTAGATCTATTTTATATTCAGTCAATCATGAACAGGTCTTTGTCAGCTCACTCAACAATTTAAATATTAAGAAAAAACAGTTAGGGCAAGTGCTATATGACCATGCAATCTCTAATAGAGCGTGTATGGTAACTGTGAAAAGGAGTGTAGCAACCTCCGTGCCATTTGCCTCCCCAGACAATATGGCCAGGTATTCGACTAGAGTGAAAGGATAGTGGGAACAAAGGGTTTTATTTCGATACAGGGCTGGCACAGTTAAGTATCTGCTCGGCTTCCCACTCAGTTTTAATGTCAACCTGCATTCCATGACATGTCCATGTGATGGCAATTCAGGACCATCAATGTTACATTTCACGTTTTCTTGTGGTTTTTACGTTAAGTATTCAAAGCCTTTTTTGGTACCTCTTTTACAGACACAAGTTGTTAGAATTTTGAAAGATGCACTAAAATTGCTCTTCCACCTGGTAGATGAGCAAGAAACTATCCACCTTGGCTGCTTTTTGAAAGTAGCTCTAAGTGCCCAGTGCACTATGACTACTGGATAGGTCAGCTGCATGATTTCCTATTCCATGTATCTTTCACTGGGGACTGTACTTTGACTTTTGTATGTGATACGTATGTTTGCTATTAACAATTTTTACCATTATGGAACATATGTATTTTATTTTACCTTTAAGGATGTAACCAGGTAGCGCACCGGGGAGCGTAAAATGAAGGAAAAAGATGACAGAGTTTATAAAAAAAAGAAGCCTTTATTTAGAAATTGGAGGTAGTTCTAAAAAGAACTTTTTTTTTTCTTTTTTTTGTTGTTTTATATTTTTTTTGTGTTTTTTGAACTTTTTGAACTTTTTTTGGCTTTTCAAAACAGTTTTATATTTTTTTTGTATTTTTTTAGGGGGAGAAACAAAAAAAGGGAATTGAAACTGGCTCAACTGGAGCAAAAAAATAAAAAACCCAAAAAATTACTTCTTTTTGGGGCACTTGTGATTATCACCTGCAAGGACGATGAGCTTAACGCTTTTTTCACCATAGGCGATAAGCTTGCCATATGCAGAACAAGTGATTTTAAAATCAGCAAATCTTGGCTGAATGCAAGGCATCATCTCGGATGTTTCTGGTCCCGATGAAGTCGGTTGGTTTGTTTGGGAGGTGGTCCTTGACGACTTGGGGAGGTTACTGGCCAGTTCCCTGAACTCAGCACGAGAGTAGTTGTTTGGGTGCTTTCTGGTCATATGACGAATCATGGTATAGTTACCAAATGAATATTTTTTGTTTGGGTTGCCCCGTGAAAGTTCATCATTGCAGATTAGGCAAGTTACCTTGGGTGCATTAACTTTTTTCTTGCCCTCTGGGATTGAAAAAAACTCCCATATAATGTGTGGCTTGGGTTTGTATGGAGTATTTTCTTCAGGCAGCCATCTTCTCCTCCCCTCCTCCTCTTTCTCTTCCTCCTCCTCCTGTTCTTGACCACCAATATAATCTTGAGGTGGTCCTCTTGGTGATTGTGGTGGTGGTGGTGGGGCAGATGCACCAGCTGCTGCTGCTACTGAAGCCATTATTAATATCAAAAAGGTACAGAGATGTACAAACAGGTCTTCCTCAGTCAAAGGACAAAGTCAGAATAAGGAAAAAAGGTGGGGTCTTTCATCATTTAGAAAAAAAACTGTCCTGAACCAATGAGAAGTGTTATTTTCAGGTCACAAGACCAGGGGCTTCATCATTATGAAACTAAAACTGTTATGAACCAATGAAAAGTGTTATTTTCAGGTCACATGACCCGACGCGCTTACGCTACGCGCCCCGGGGCGCGCCCGGGGGCGCTTCGGGTCGCGTAGCGTAAGCGCGTCGGATGTTTACGTTGCGCGATCGTATTCGCTCGAGTACTTCCAGGTGCGCTTACGCCGTGCGTATCACGCGGACGCGGCTACGCGATACGTCATGATCATGTTTTCGTTCGCGATATTGGCGCTTACGGGACGCTCCTCGGAGCGCGCCCGGGGGTGCTTTATAAAAGTACGCTTTTCGGGGCGCTCCCCGGGAAGCGCACCGGGAGCGCTCCGAAGCAAAAAATAAAAAAATAAAAATGGGAAAAATTGTAGGGACTGGTAGCCCTATTCTTAAGTGGTTTTTACGAAAATTAACTTTGATAAAATATATATTGTGCTACATTGGGCTATATATATATGCCAAAATGCCAAAATGTAACCCAAATGTAGTCCAATGTAGCCCAATGTAGCCCAAAGATGGCCACCAGAGACCAAAAAATGTAAATGTAGCCCAAATTTCAACTAGATGTAGCCCAACTGTAGCCCAATGACAGAATGTACCAGAGTGTTCTAAAGAACAACTAGAGTGCTAACAGTCTTATTTATAAAGTGAGACTTATAGTTAGGAATTAGCATTAAAAAAACCTATGAAATTCACTGAAAAAACCATAGGTTTCACACCAGTTATAGTTAGGATTTAGCATTTAAAAAACCTATGAAATTCACTGAAAAAACCATAGGTTTCACACCGGTTATAGTTAGGAATTAGCATTTAAAAAACCTGTCATGAGTGATGTCACTGACCATGTCATGAGTGATGTAATATGTGATGTCATCAGCAGTGCATTGCACGCGCAAGTTATAGTGAGTCCGACTAACTATAACGTGGGAATTTCAATGGTTTTATATCAGTAAAATTTCCAGCTAACTATAACTGGTGTGAAACCTATGGTTTTTTCAGTGAATTTAATAGGTTTTTTAAATGCTAATTCCTAACTATAACCGGTGTGAAACCTATGGTTTTTTCAGTGAATATATATATATATATATATATATATATATATATATATATATATATATATATATATATATATATATATATATATATATATATATATATATATATATATATATATATATATATATATATATATATATATATATATGAGCAAACACATCTAACTACCACCGGAACTCCATGGAAGTCAGGCACGGACACAAAGTAGCTTTTGATTCGGCATTTATTTCATAATGCAGGACGCCCTCAATCACGAGCACAGATAGAGACGCGTTTCAGCCTTCAGGAGGCCTCTGTCAATCTAGTTTGGCACTACATAGCTCTTAAGTTAAATAGCCCATCCCAGTAGCCCATTTAATAAACATGAAAGACATACTATAGCGTAAGGATTCCTATTGCAGTTTAAATACAGCATGCTTACACTTCCTAAAGCTCTTCGTAAACATAAATGTAGGTAAAACGCAAAATACTAATATAAAGTGCACAATGCATTAACCAAAATTGCAAAGTTACCTAGAAAAGCAGGCAAAATGTATGATGAAGCATGCACAGTAATTAAAACACTGCTCAGTGGGATACGTGGGGGAACTTAAACTGCTTAGCCAAACTAACATCCAGTGTTGCCAATATATAATAAAATTATTACAAAATGGTTTAAAAACTGCTGCTGCACATACTCGTAATATTCCTTAGTGACTGTCCATTGTCTCGATAGCTCGTATAAATCAACTTTTCACCAGTATTGGGCCTCTGTTTTTGTTGATATTAATATGATGGGCTGCTCCATGCTCATGTTTTAGAGGCTGCCCTGTAGGGTCAGGGGCTCCAGTAACAGGAGATGCTGTTTGTTGGAACTTATGAGGAGCATGACCCACGAATGCACCCAGCCTATTTAGGAGAGGCCAACAGGCGAAATCAACTGTGTGTGTTCAGAAGGGATTCGAAAGTGGGATTTTCATTTTTCGATCGTGCTGGTGAAATGGAGTTTTTTACAAACTTTGAAAAAGAATGCAGCAATGTGCGACAAGAAATACTCACCTGGCTGCCCTGAATGCACTGTTCCACACTAACATTAGTGCACTGCTCTCAAGGTATGAACTTAAAGGGTCTATATATATATATATATATATATCCAAGAAAACGCTGTCTCTCTTTCCTCACAAGACAACAAGTCGAGGCCCAGTTTGCTTTTTAAATGAATTTATTTAGGCAACAACACCCAACGCGTTTCGCAGCCTTCGCCGCTTGCTCACGAATGGCGAAGGCTGCGAAACGCGTTGGGTGTTGTTGCCTAAATAAATTCACTTAAAAAGCAAACTGGGCCTCGGCTTGTTGTCTTGTGAGGAAAGAGAGACAGCGTTTTCTTGGATTTACGGGGGTGAGACAAAACCCCGTCGAGGCCCGCCATGGAAAAGAGGCGTAGGCAGATTTTCGTCAAAGCTGTGGTATATATATATATATATATATATATATATCCAATGAAAACCAAAGTTTGTTTGCGCTCTCAGGTAATCAGACAAAAGAATCCGAGGTATAATCTCAGCAGTTTATTACACAACGCGTTTCAGCATAAAAGCCTTGTTCACATGTAACACAACACAAGTGACTCCGGTATTTAAACAAAAGTTTCAGCGTGGTCAGGTGTCAACAACATAAGCGTAGGACTATTACACAAAATGATGTGAAAGATTGGCAGACATGTTGGAATGGTGCAATCGACACCGTTCCGCTTTCTACAAATTTCATGTATACAAATTACTATACAGCACAATAAATGTAAAATACATAACGTCAACTTAGAATTCATTGTAAAACGAATTTGTGCAGGCTGGTTTTTGATTCACCACTATACGCTCACCAAAATTATAAGTTGACGAGTAACTGATACTTGAAAATGATACAGAAACGGGACCTCAGTCGAACCCTCGATAATCAGTAAATTTTACTGTGATTATCGAGGGTTCGACTGAGGTCCCGTTTCTGTCTGTGACAGAGTCAATTATGTGTTACCTGTCTTCGGACTGAGTGATCAAGTGTCAGATACATTCCACTTGATCCCCCATTTTCAAGTATCAGTTTGAGTTTGCAAAATATACAGCTTAAGATGGTTGCAAGTTAGACAGCTTTCATATGTCTATTACTCGTTCAGGACACCCTCAACCCATGAGGTAAAAGTAGAGACTCATTTCCCCTGCGCAGCATGCTTTGTCAAATATATATATATATATATTGCAAATAATATACATTTAAAAAGATAACAAATAATAATAATAGATATGTTTAAACGATATTAAGAAAAGTATTGAAGTCCGGGAATAATTATTATATGATTCCCACTCCAGCAACAATAGTGAAAACGTAGACTTTTAGAGGGGTTACATTTACTATTCCCACTCCAAACAGGTAAAGAGTAGGGAAAGTTTTGGATGGAGGAGGAGTAACATTTACTATTGCACTACCAGTCTTTGCAACAGTAGGGAAAGCTTTAGACTTCTGAGGGGTAAGATTTACTATTCCCACTCCAGTATATGCAACACCAGGGGAACCTCAAGTAGTTAAATTGACTATTCGCATTTCAGTTTGTGCAACAGTAGGGAAAGTGTTGGACTTCAGATGGGTAAGATTTATTGTTCCCACTCCAGTCTGGGCAGCAGTAGGGAAAGAGTTTGTCTTCGAAGGGGTTAAATTTACTGTTCCCACTCAAATCTGTGTGATAGTAGGAAAATACCTAACCCTTTTAATTTAGAACAAATATACAACTCTTAATATAAACCTTATTAATTGACCCAAAAAGTTTCATAAATATACAAAATAAAAATGCATTAAAAAATGTACATGATTAGTGAATAATTTAATAATCAATTATCAAATAAAAAATAGATTGGTATTTATTAATTACTTAATTAACTTCCAACACTATACCCCACAAATCTAGTAGCCCACACTTAAAAGGGAGCAAACATAAATATGTATAACACAATTTACATGATTAAAGAATAATTATTTTTAAGACATTATTACTTAATCAATTTCCCACCATATACCCCTACAAACCTAGCAACCCGCAACTAAAATATAACTGAAATAATCAATATTACATAGTGCACATACCTCATAATAAATAATAATTGATAATTACTATATTAACTTTCCACTCTAGATCCCTACAAATCCAACAGCCCACACCTAAAATATAACTAATATATAAAATTATTACACAATTTACATAATAAATAATCAATTAAATAAATGAATTATCACTTAAATAACTTCCCACCCTATACCCTTACAAACTCAGTAGCCTGCACCTGATATATCTATCTATCTATCTATCTATCTATCTATCTATCTATCTATCTATCTATCTATCTATCTATCTATATATATATATATATAATGAAAAACTATATAATTATTAAACAATGTACATAATAATCAATGAAATCATTAATAATAAATTAATAACTAATTGATAACTAAATATTACTTTACTTCCTACCCTATACCCTTACAAAACTAGTAACCCACTACAACAATATAAATTATTATTAGCAATTACATTAAAAATTATAGATCACTGAAATTTACAAACTATATTTAAAATATTATAAACAACTTTACAAACAATTATAAAATATTATTCATGCATGAACTAAAACACCTTTAGATAACTATATTATTGAAAACTATATTAACAACTCCCAAATCTTTTGGGACAAGAATCAAAGCACAATGTCTTGTAACAAAAAGCAAGACAAACAAAAGAGTGCAACTGGCTCCAAGCAAAAGAAACTACACAAAAAGCCAGCAGTTGCAACAACGGAGGTACAAGGAAAAACTTTAAGCGAACAGCACCAAATCAATCTACCAACCAAGGAACTAGCAAACAATAACTTAATTGAGATATCAAGTGGGTCAAATCAGGACATAGAAAACAAAGCTCATCCAGCTTCGCCCACGGGCTCTGATACCGAGTGCCGTCAGGAACCAACAATAATAGAAATTTCAAGTGTGTCAGTGCCATGCGATCCACCTCCTGCAAAAAGGTTGCCACACAAAGGTCTCTCATATATACAACATGAGGAACATCGAAATCCTGCAACCCACGACGAACACGACAAAGCGAATGAGCGCAAGCAAGCAGGAATGAGCGACGTTAGCCAAAATCTGGAATCCATAATTGCACTACACAGTGCACTGGGTAACATCCTGGAAACCTCAATTAAAACATTGAACATGCAGTCAGACAAACTTGACAATCAAAGTCTTTTAATGAGTACAATAGCCGAACATATAGCCACCATAAATAAAAAAATGGATACTTTGGGAAATCTGTTTGACGTTTTTCAGGAGCAGCCCCGTTCCGGTATCCAGACCCCACACTGCGCTTGCAGCCCAATATTGGAAAAGTTAAAAGACTTACCGTCAATACTCGGAGACATTCTACATGAATGCAAGTATGCAAATCAGGGTGCAAATAACATATCTAATGAAAGAGACCACACTGTTCAGCAAAAGGATGCACATAAAGAAGCAATATCAACCCAGGACAAGAGAAAGCCAGAATTGACAGCATCGGTATTACAACAAATAATAGACAATGAACCGAAACATAACTTGTCATACAAAAAAAACTTTGATGATAAACAGAAAGAACAAAACATCACAGGGAACAACACAGGAGCCCGGAATAGCATTATTCACGAATCGCTAGAAAAAGAACAGCACAAACAGGACGGCGAAAAAAACCTACATATCAAGCAACCTTTAACTAAAAGGCAGAAAAAACGTGCAAGGAAAAATAGAAATCAACTATTAAACCGTACACTTGCAACCAAGCAGGCCTTGACCAATTTCCCGATCTTCAACCGTCGAAAAACAATTGCTAAAACCCAAGAGGGAGATGCGGAGGGGTCACGTCAGTCGCCAACATCGCCAAGACCCCAAGGCAGCCTCCGGAAGCATAGTGTAAAAGAAAAAGGGCAGCATCTAACCGTCAAAGAGAATTGTTGTAATGACTTAGCTCAGAGAAAAAGAACAAGAGCATCAACACTATTTGAGGAAATCAACTATGCAACAAGCACAGACACAGAGGACTCAAGTAAGGAGGATTGGAGCCTGGAAAGTATCGATTATGATCATCCACACCTAAACAAAACACTAGGAAGTCTTAAGGACGAGTCAATCAACAATGGGAATAACGTAAGGCAAAAAACTTGGCCTAATCAACAAGGTATTAACCAACACACAAGTAAAACAAGAGCACAGTAGACACGAAAACATCAAGCACGGAACCCAAAGGGTAGTGATCAAAGGTCCAGATAATACACACAAAGCTGCTTCAAACCCTGAATTAATTATGAGTTTCAACATCGCCTCCAAATGCGATAAAATAAAGGCAAGAGAAGTTATAGCAAAAGTTGACCAAAACAAACAAGACCAACTACAAATAAAGATTACTACCGAGCAACAACATCAAAGCAAAGGACCGGAAAAGGCCACAAGGCCAGGTCCCAACCTAGTTAATAACGTGAACGATCGCACGCCTAACACAGAACTAGGCGGACCTAAAAGAATAATATCGAAAGTAAAAACTAAGGAAAGTATACTACCAGAACAACCAGGGAACGAAGCTCATAGCCAACAGGTTAATAGCACAAGGGATGAGGGAAAACACAACGGAAGCAATAAAGCAGGGAGAACTCGGCTGCACGACAACACGCACGGAACACAACCTATAATATCTGGAAGGCTACTTTTCATACCCAACTATAAACTGCAAGGTACACAAGACTATCTAAACCGAGGAAACATCTTACAGCTAACATCGGCTATCCGGAGCCTCAACCACATAACATCTACGGACCTGCTGAAAATTGAATTCATCACCCTCGCAAACAACACACCAAAGGAAGGCACCCTTACGACTTGGAGGAGCGCGGAAACAGTCAAGCAGTTACTCAACGAAACTAGGAAATTTGAAGAATGGGGCATCTCGCTCAAGGAAGAGGCAACAATAGGTTATCCCTCGCCCCTATTAAGAAAGCGCACCAAATTAAGAGATCACACTGGGGTTAGCCCATGTACATATTCGGTATTGCAAGGGGCAAGGGGTGTAGACATTTCCAAAACCGACCAACAGAACAGACAAATGCAAGATCAAACGGAATACTGAATTAAAAGCAGGGCGCACAACACCGGACATAGTATAGTAAAAGTCCTTTCCTGGAATATCGCCGGTGCCAAAGAATTTTTAAACAACAATAGGAAAATGGACACCTGGGATACATATGACATCATTGCCCTGCAGGAAACTTGGCTAACAGAGCCAATCGATGTTCCAGGTAGAATCAGTTTTCATGTCAGTGCAATTCGCGCTCAGCGCTATGGTCGAGCAAAGGGGGGGGGTCTGTCGGTTTATATAAGCACTGCATTAAACGTCAAGGCCTCCCAACTGGCAGCCTCCACACCAGACATGCAAATAATCAAATTAGAGAGGATATCCCAGGCTGGTATCGGAACTATCATATTAATCAATATATACGCCCATCCAAAAATGAAGGCAAAAAAAGAATTATTCAACGGAATTAATAATGCAATATTAGGTTTCCGCCTTGACCAACCAGAATGGGAGATAATCCTGACGGGCGATTTCAATGCAAATCTCATACAGCTCCCAGAAGAGGAAGACAATATCATGGCTGCAAACGAATTCTGGGCTGTTAAAACACAGGAGATCCCGCTAGCCAAGAGGACCGACCGAGTGGGAAAACAGTTGATGTGGGCCCTGGAAAATCAGGGGTTGCGAGTATTAAATGGAAGAATCAAACCGGATAAACCCCCTTCAATTACCCACATAGGCCCTAGCACGAGCACAATACTGGACTACACCATTGTCTCGCTCCCCCTCCTGGGGCAAATCAAAAGATTCCAAATTCAATGCTCAGCGGAGAGTGATCATTCAATGCAGCATATTGAGATTAATCTGGCACCGCTCAAACACTTAAAAGCCCGATCAACAGCTGGGGAAATAACAACAACCAACCTGAAGCGATTAAGGTGGACGACTAATTCACTACCTCAAATAGCCAATGAGGCTAAGCACCTACTTCAAACCATAACCAATAAAAGCGAATTGTGTGCAGAAACATGGACTGCCTTTTTGGAGAAGCTACCAAAAACTGGAGTCAACTTGTGCGAGAACACCAATCAAAAGAAATATGGTCAGACCAGCAAGACCATATTGTCCTTAAGAAGGCGTCTGCGGGTGTCCATGAGGCAAGCAAAGGGTCGCAGTTCGGATTTGCACGTATAGCAAACGTTTCGATTAATTAGGAAACAATACAAAAAACAGATATGGCTTGAAAATAAAATCAAAGTCACTGACTTTTGGACCAAATTGCTACACAACACAAAAAAATCCAACTCCAGAGCATTCTGGTCACAAGTAAATTCACTAAATAGATCAGTACAAACAACAAGTATGCCCTGTGTTACGGAAAATGCGTGGGCCCAACATTTACTTACTTTTTCAGTAAACCAACTGGTGCCACCCACAAAACCAGCTCACAAAATATTAAAAACGGAAGTGAAGACCACTGTCCCAGCAGAATTTAACAACTTGAGTGTTATCCAGCGAGGCGGAGTCCAGACATCAAGATCATATGTGGAATTCGAAACATTACAAATAGTTAAGAGAAGCAGACAAGACTGTGCACCTGGGCCAAATGGCGTCCCCCAGGCCATCTAGAAGGAGGACCCTCAATTCTGGGCACGAAAGTTAAACATCCTATTTAGGTCAATAAATGACACGAGTCGGCTGCCAGAAAGTTGGAGAGGGGCGATTATAAACCCGATTTACAAAGGAGGAGACCGTAAAAACCCAGCAAATTACCGTCTAATAGCACTCATTGATGCTGAAGCAAAATACTACGCATCCTTGGTGTTAATTGACCTTCTAAAATGGTCTGAGGTTAATCAAAAGATCCCGGTAAACCAGACTGGGTTCCGTAGGGGTACAGGCACCATGGCCAATGCCATGGCAATAAGTTTAATCGCTGAAAAAAGTATGCAAAACCATCAAGCATTATACTCCTGCTTTGTCGACTTGAAAGCGGCTTTTGACCGTATCAACCATCAACTACTATGGTCCAAATTAAAGCAGCAGGGCTTGCCGGATGCAATTCTCAACCCTATAATGGATTTATATACAGACACCTGGATGCAGGTAAAGATCGCTAATGGGCACCGGCTGACACAGAAGATTAACACACATGACGGATTAAAACAGGGCTGTGTGTTGGCCCCTCATCTTATTAATCTGTTCTTGGCAGACCTAACCTCAAGGCTGGATAGGACCAATGCTCACCCACCACGGCTAGGAACACTACGGCTGACACATCTCTCCTATGCCGACGATGTGGTGCTCCTAAGTCAGACAAAAATAGGTCTGCAACGCCTCCTGCATGAATTGGCAGAATATACAAAACTCAATCTCCTTGAAATCAACAGTCAGAAAACAAAGATTATGATACTGACACGTCGACGTAACACTCTGCCGGTTTTCATCATAGACAACAAAAAATTGGAAGTGGTGGGCAATTACAAGTACCTGGGAATACAATTGGACAGTCGCCTTAACTTTTCCCTGCACTTCGATGTCATCGAAAAAAAAGGAATAGCCCTGTTACATGCGTTTAACAGTATTTCCAAACAGCTAAAAGGCCCGTTTTTTAATCCACTTCTGACAGTCATCAAAGCCAAGTTACTACCCACAATAGGCTATGGCTGTGTGTTACATCATGGCAGAAGTGCACAGCTTCTAGACCGTATCCAAATTAGAGTCTACAAACGGGTTTTTAGTGTGTCGTCCAATGCTTCACCTGCGCAGGTCCGACTGGAGTTCGGCCTGCAATCCCAAGACCTGCAAAAAAAGTACAAGACCATTAAATTCTGGTACAATATTTGGATGAACAGGGAAACAGGAATCAACCAAGCCACATGGGAAGCAATGCAAAAAAAATCCCAACTCTCAGTACGCTAAGTATCTAAAACTATCCCTCGACACTACTGAACTTACATCCTTGTGGCAAACTAAGTTACAGGTATCATCATTCAAGCTAGAGATTAAAAAGGCTGCAAGCAGGCACTCGCTAATCAATGACAAGTTAACCCTCAGTTACCGAGCGCATGCCTGGATGATAATCCAATCATACAAAGTGCTTAAACCTGCAGCCTATCTTGGGCTTTCCTTTTCCTCATATGTCAAAACGAAATACCTTAATTTAAGGATGGGTAATCTGCCGACAAATGCAGACAAACCGGATTGGAGGAAAACAGACACTAAGGAGTGTGATCTGTGTGGCGATGCAAAACAAGACTTTATCCACCTACTCTGCATCTGTCCTGCACTGGATCAGGAACGACGGTACTGGTTAAAGACAAAGTTTATTGAATATAGAGTACGTACCTGCCGCTCCGCTGTCATACAAGCCTTGTGTACAGCGGATCCACAATTAATCTGCAGATTAGTCAAATTTGTCATGAACTTTGAGAACAAAAGAGGTATTACCGCACAAGGTTGAAACTATTTTAGATATGCCGTTAATTTTAGAGTAAACAAGATTTAGTTTTCTCTTTTTTAATA
The DNA here is from genome assembly GCF_964263255.1 of Lissotriton vulgaris. Taxonomy (NCBI): domain Eukaryota; kingdom Metazoa; phylum Chordata; class Amphibia; order Caudata; family Salamandridae; genus Lissotriton; species Lissotriton vulgaris. Next base: position 38,865 of record NW_028249259.1, read on the forward strand.
TTACGTAATATTTGCTCCTGCTGTTTCTTCTTTGCCAGTCAATGGAAGATGAGTTTCACTCACCGTTCCACAACAAGTAAATGGACAATATATAATTGAATTGCCTTGGCACTTGATGTTCCTTGTATGTCATCTTGTTTTTTAATGCTACTAAGTCTAAATCATGGATGCACATTGATAATTTATTTTAACCAATGCTCCTCTTTCTACTTTTTGTAATAGTTTTTACTAACTATACAATAAAGTTTATTTCACTCACTTATATTAACAAGAATAATATTCTTGACAACGATATTACTTACCTGAAAACATTGATATTCTGGACAACAATATTTCTTGATCATGATATGTATGAATCACAATATTTTTGCCCAATATTTATTTTCCTGATGTTTACAACACTATATTTTGTCCAAATACCTAAATCAACAAAATGTTTTGAATCATTCCAAGCCACAATATTGCCTGTACAAACGTTCGTAAATAAACACCCTAGAGTCATGTTTGAACAAATCCTATTTAGATATTCTAATGGAAGAGATGACTAAAAGAAAATTATTTGCCTGACTGGCGAAATCTAGTAAAATTATTGTTCTGCCAATGTTGTGGACAAACCTTGGACTGATAATAAATTCCAGTGTGCTCTTGATAAGACAAAAATATGTGCTGTTGCAGAGTACATACTCCAAAAAGCCAACAAAGAAACTTCATTAAAGCTAAAGTAAACTTTAAACTCTATAGTAAACTTAAAAACTCCATTCCTTTAGTATGCCAGCTTTACTGCTCAACAGAAATGTAAACAGTTCTACAAACCTTACTAGTCAGTCCTTCACATAAAGCAACAAGACAGTAATGAATTGTTTCTTTATAAGCAATACCAAGAAAGAAGTAGTGAAATGGCTCTTACATTTTGTGCTAGGCATCACTTGTGATCATTCACCTGGCCATTGCATATTTTATCAGGTGTTGCTAGAAACCAGGATGGCACATTTTGGCGAATTACACTTTCACCTATATTGAACAACGGTACTGGTTAAAGACAAAGTTTATTGAATATAGAGTACGTACTTGCCGCTCCGCTGTCATACAAGCCTTGTATACAGCGGATCCACAATTAATCTGCAGATTAGTCAAATTTGTCATGAACTTTGAGAACAAAAGAGGTATTACCGCACAAGGTTGAAATTATTTGCTTCCAATTAAACTCCAGAAATAAGAACAATTGCATACAGTTATGATTTTATCTTTAGCATAATGGATTCTGAGTTTGACCCCTCGGGTGCTTTTTGTGAAAATTGTGTAATCACATTTCTGATTAAGGAACCAAACCTGTTATGGGTCACATCTTGTTTTATAAAATGTGCACTTATTGATTCAGTAAGTGATTGTTTCGGTCTCCACATATCCATTTTCTTTTTTGCACTTTTCTTACAAGCACATTAGTGGCAACTGGATTTAGGAAGATCTGTTTTTAGACCTGTGTTTTGACAAACAGACCAATTGTTTTTTATTTGTTTACATTTTTGTAATTTTATACAGCACAGACATGGTCCGAAGGAATCAAAGCATGTTACAATAGTACCAGGATACATGAGTCACAACGAGTTCTAGTTACAGTAATTACACTTGGAAATTTATATTGGAAGATGCTTGCAGGAGTTGCCACAGGAGACAATTATAGAAGTTGATTAAAGGTCAGACACAGTTAAAGTATTGATTTAGACGGTGTAGTCACATAACGAAGGTAGTTCAGATCCTGGTGGGGAGAGTACTTAAGTATGATTGAGGGCAATTATCGAAGGTGTCTGACAAATAGCAGGAACTAGAGGTCCTTTCTGAAGGTAAATAGGCAGGTGGCTAGGCAGGGTGAGGGAGTCAGAGAGTTCCAGATTCTAGTGGCACTATCAGAGAATGACTGATTCATGTATCGGTCTCGGCTGAAGGTGGGGGTTCCAAAAGCAGGTAAGGGGTATTTCTGGAATCCCTATTTGCTCCGGAGATTTTCAGCTTCTTGTGTAGATAGGAGGATCAAGCGGTGTGCAGCACCCTGTGGGTAACACAGGTGGTTTTGAAGTAGGCCTGTGCTTCAATTGTAAGTGATTACAGGGTTAGCAGGGCATGGGAAATATGGTCAACGTTCTTGAACCCTAAAACAAAGTGCACTACTACATTTAGTGGTGTTCCTAGTGGGATTAGGTGAACTTTGGGAATGCTTGATAGAAGGGCAATTCCATAATCTAGTCTGAAGAGAATGACAGACTGACCCACTGTTTTCAGGTCTTGTTCAGGGATCAAATATCTGATGACCCAAAGCTGCCTAAATTGGTGTCTTGCTCTTTTGAGCATAACTGCGATGTGGCTGTGAATATTGAGATGGTTGTCAAGGGTGATACTAAGTAATCTGGCACTCTTGACAGTGGCAGGGCACCATCCAGCCATCCATTCCTATTCTGGGATTTTTGCATTCAAAGATTAAATCAAAAGAATTTCTGTTTCAGTTGGGTTGAGTTTTAAATGGTGGTTATACATCCAGTGTTGAATCCTAAGACCATATTTGAAAGCAGGGAAACACCTTCTGGGGATGAGATTTTCATTTATATTGGGGTGTCGTTGGTTTTGTTGAATGTGGTTTGAGGGTTTTACGATATAGGTCCCATTTGGATATTGGGGAGAAAGATGACCATAAATGTAGTGGTAGATCTTCAACCATTTCCAGGAAATCGCCAGTGGGAAGCGAGATATGGATGACTCTAACTTTTTAATCAAAGAAATCAAAGGTGGTGCAGCGGTCAACTGATGACTTAGGAGCTGAAGTGGTGATGGGGTTTACAGTCTGTGTGATAACCTCAGAATGGCACTTGAGTTTGTTCTTGGCAGAATTCACGAGGGCTCTGATATGGGAGGATTTGGCTATGAGGATTTGGTCTTTGTATTGTTTTCTCAATTTTTGAAGCTTAATCATACTCAAATGTGAGGGGGCCAGTTTGCATTCTTTCTCACATTTTCTGATAAGCTTTTTTTCTTTGTAAAGTTATTTGGAGATTAAAGCACAAGAGGGTTTTGGTCTGGATAATTTGCATTTCAGGTGTGTATATTTTTCTACAAGGTATTCCATGCAAGAGTTGTACTTGTCAGTGGCCTTGTTAATATCAAGATGAAGTGTAATCAAAATTAGGGTAGGAAGGGCCATGATGGCCATGACTTCTGTGTCAAGGTTGGGTGTGTCCCTGAACCATATTTTCTCTTTTTTGGGATGGCCGGATGTTTTGGTATAAGAGCCCCATAGGGAGAACAGGATCTGCAAATGGTCAGACCAGTCAACTGTAATGGGGTCACATGAATGAAGGTTGGGAGGATTGGAGATTATCAGGTCCATGCTCCTTGTGGTGCGCAGGTTTATGGCAGTGTTGTTAAAGATCATTGTCTTTGAGAAAGGAGGTAAATGTGTCCACGTAGCTGTTACCCTTGCCTCCCAAGTTGATGTTAAAGTCACCAAGGAAGATAGTGTTATCCCAGATCATAAGTTGAGAGGTCAAGAGATCCATGCATTGCTCAATGCAGGTGTTGTTTTGACCCGGTGGCTGGTAAATCACCTAAATCACATTCAATCTGATGTTGGAGGTAGTGGATGTAGACATTTCGACCAACATGCATTCAAAAGACTGAAAATGAGTTGTTGGGATGGTCCTACATCTCTGGGAGTTTCTGTGAATGAGTGCAAGGCCTTGTCTATCTTCCTGGTCTCAATGCAAAATGGAGTAATTGGGAGGAAGTACAAGGTCTGGAGCATGGTTAGATGAGTCAATGGGCTACATTTCTGTGAGGATCATGATGTTAAGATTATGGGCCAAGATCAAGTCCAATTACTCTAGACAGTGTTAGACTGCAGAATGAAACGTTTGTGGCATTCAGTTCAGGGAGAAGCTGCTGTCTTTTTGACTTGGCTGTTCAGGGAGATGATTTGGTTTTGTATCAAGTTAAGAAGGGATGAGTTTGACAGCAATCTGAAATGATGGTGGAAATTGTGCAGCCTACTGCGGGAAGAGAGGAGGACTTAGGTCTGAGTTGTCCTGGGGAAAGTGTGTCCATTTGGGTCTGGGTAGATGTTGTCTCTTGGTATGCTGTAAGGTTGGGGGGAGGCTCTGCAGGGGGTGATATGGGTAGCAGCAATGAGAGGGCAGAGAGACGCTTAGTTGGAATAGAGCAGAGATGAGGATGTTCATTCCTCAAGAGAGATGTAAGAACAATGAAAGTAGCTTGTTGAACAGAGGCCAGTTATTTTCATCAAGTATTTTTGAGGGAGGAGCAGGTTGGTGGTATCTGGTGTTGGGAGATGTTAGGGCTGGGGGATACAGATGGGGAGGAGGGGAGGCTTATGGGCCAACTGTGGGGTGGATAAAAGGGAGGAGGAAGCAACCAGAGGATGAGACAATGGTTTGTGGGAGGTTGGAGAGGAACAGTACGGAGTTGGTCTGTCGGGGTGTTCAAGGTCTGGTATGGCTGGTGAGATATTGTCTGAGAGGTTCATATTGGATTGCTGGAGATTCCTGGGTGAGAAGGGTTATCTGGGTGAACCAGACGGGGAGAAGAATGGGTGAGGGGTCTTATGGATGAACAGAGAAGGGGTTCATGGATGGTTGTTGGAGGGCTTGAGGGTGAAATAAATAAACTTGATTTTGGCCAGGATTGTATCGTTGGATTGGAACATGGTTTTTAAGTTGTTGTAGATGGAGAGAGAAAGGATGTCTGAGAGGTCAAAGGGGAGAAAGCATTTGAATTTGCATCTACATGAGTGATAGGGACCCCTCGTAGTCCATTTGTCCTTGATCAGGGAGCACCACCTACTCTCTCCATTTTCTGCTAGGCTCAACAATTTCTTACAGGGCAAGTAATACATCATTTAGAAGGTGCTTGTGATTACCATAGTGCAATGGCCATGTTGGACTGCACCAAACCTTGCAAGCTAAAAGCAGGAACCGAGGTAAAAATAATTGCGATAACTTGGCAGTCACTAATTTATCCTTGAATGCTCTCTCTCTTTCTTGAACTCTCTCTGTAGTGAGACAGGCAGGAGAGCAGCAGTGCAGCCGCACATTCAGCAGTGGTTCGGCTTCCTGAGCGAACAGGTTCCAGGGCCACAAACAGGCTTGAAGCCGGTGGCAATCAAGGCCTCGACGTGAGTCTCCACGGTGTCACCAGAAGGCTGCTCCAAATTCGAAACCGGTGCTTCAGGCCAACATTAACAGGTTCTCCGTAGAGGGGGCGTCACTGACGAGACTCCTGTTGGGCCCTCCTCCTTCAGACCACAACCCACTCCATGCAGGCTGGCTACCACCAAGATCCCGCGCAGCTCACAGGGGCCTCTGTCCTTCTTGGAGCCAGTTTAGGCTCTCATATTTCTGAAATGTCTCTCAGTGCATGTGCGGTACAAAAGGGGGTGGTGATGGACGGAGTATCTGAACCAATCAAACACTCACACCCAGTCAACAGATCTGGATTTAATCCATCACCGTTCTTTAGCCCACTCTGCCATCCCAGTTCAGACATGGCCATATGCAAATCAGTCTGACCCTGTGCCTCATGTAAACAGTCCAGCCCGAACTGCCAAGCCATGCCTTCCCTGGACCGGAATCAAGCTTCCGAGGACCGGTTTCTGGCATTTCAGCCGTCTTCAGCCCGGCTTGCTTGAATCCAGTGGCAAAGTGAGCAAGGGACTCACGTCTGAGCATACCCTGCCAACTTATGGCGAACAAAGCGGTACAAAAGGGGGTGGTGATGGACGGAGCATCTGAACCAATCAAACACTCACACCGGGTCAAAAGATCTGGGTTTAATCCATCACCGTTCTTTAGCCCACTCTGCCACCCCAGTTCAGAAATGGCCATATGTAAATCAGTCTGACCCTGTGCCTCATGGGAACAGTCCAGCCCGAACTGCCAAGCCATGCCTTCCCTGGACCGGAATCAAGCTTCCGAGGGCCGGTTTCTGGCATTTCAGCCGTCTTCAAACCGGCTTGCTTGAATCCAGTGGCAAAGTGAGCAAGGGACTCACGTCTGAGCATACCCTGCCAACTTATGGCGAACAAAGCGGTACAAAAGGGGGTGGTGATGGACGGAGCATCTGAACCAATCAAACACTCACACCCAGTCAACAGATCTGGGTTTAATCCATCAACGTTCTTTAGCCCACTCTGCCACCCCAGTTCAGACATGGCCATATGCAAATCAGTCTGACCCTGTGCCTCATGGGAACAGTCCAGCCCGAACTTCCAAGCCATGCCTTCCCTGGACCGGAATCAAGCTTCCGAGGAGTGGTTTCTGGCATTTCAGCTGTCTTCAGCCCGGCTTGCTTGAATCCAGTGGCAAAGTGAGTAAGGGACTCACGTCTGAGCATACCCTGCCAACTTATGGCGAACAAAGAGGTACAAAAGGGGGTGGTGACGGACGGAGCATCTGAACCAATCAAACACTCACACCCAGTCAACAGATCTGGGTTTAATCCATCACCGTTCTTTAGCCCACTCTGCCACCCCAGTTCAGACATGGCCATATGCAAATCAGTCTGACCCTGTGCCTCATGGAAACAGTCCAGCCAGAACTGCCAAGCCATGCCTTCCCTGGACCGGAATCAAGCTTCCGAGGACCGGTTTCTGGCATTTCAGCCGTCTTCAGCCCGGCTTGCTTTAATCCAGTGGCAAAGAGAGCAAGGGACTCACGTCTGAGCATACCCTGTCAACTTATGGCGAACAAAGTGGTACAAAACGGGGTGGTGATGGATGGAGCATCTGAACCAATCAAACACTCACACCCAGTCAACAGATCTGGGTTTAATCCATCACTGTTCTTTAGCCCACTCTGCCACCCCAGTTTAGACAGGGCCATATGCAAATCAGTCTGACCCTGTGCCTCATGGGAACAGTCCTGCCCGAACTGCCAAGCCATGCCTTCCCTGGACCGGAGTCAAGCTTCCGAGGACCGGTTTCTGGCATTTCAGCCGTCTTCAGCCCGGCTTGCATGAATCCAGTGGCAAAGTGAGCAAGGGACTCACGTCTGAGCATACCCTGCCAACTTATGGCGAACAAAGCGGTACAAAAGGGGCTGGTGATGGACGGAGCATCTGAACCAATCAAACACTCACACCCAGTCAACAGATCTGGGTTTAATCCATCACCGTTCTTTAGCCCACTCTGCCACCCCAGTTCAGACATGGCCATATGCAAACAGTCTGCCCCTGTGCCTCATGGGAACAGTCCAGCCAGAACTGCCAAGCCATGCCTTCCCTGGACCGGAATCAAGCTTCCGAGGACCGGTTTATGGCATTTCAGCCATCTTCAGCCCGGCTTGCTTGAGTCCATTGGCAAAGTGAGCAAGGGACTCACGTCTGAGCATACCATGCCAACCTATGGTGAATAAAGCGGTACAAAAGGAGGTGGTGATGGACTGAGCCTCTGAACCAATCAAACACTCACACCCAGTCAACAGATCTGGGTTTAATCCATCTCCGTTCTTTAGCCCAATCTGCCACCCCAGTTCAGACATGGCCATATGCAAATCAGTCTGACCCTGTGCCTCATGGGAACAGTCCAGCCCGAACTGCCAAGCCTTGCCTTCCCTGGACCGGAATCAAGCTACCGAGGACCGGTTTCTGGCATTTCAGCCGTCTTCAGCCCGGCTTGCTTGAATCCAGTGGCAAAGGGAGCAAGGGGCTCACGTCTGAGCATACCCTGCCAACTTATGGCGAACAAAGCGGTACAAAAGGGGGTGGTGATGGACGGAACATCTGAACCAATCAAACACTCACACCCAGTCAACAGATCCGGGTTTAATCCATCACCGTTCTTTAGCCCACTCTGCCACCCCAGTTCAGAGATGGCCATATGCAAATCAGTGCATGTGCAACAGCACAGGTCATGGCAACAAGGGCGCTGCTTCCAGGCCCTTGCCGTAAGTCTCGTAATAGGCACCAGTGCTCCCCACACCAAGATAGGAGCTGTTTTTTTCTGCTTCTGCATCCTGGCTGTGGTCGCTTCATGTCTTACCCAGACCCACAGGAGCAACCCCAAAGCCTCCACCGGTGCAGCGCTGAGTGGGGTAATCAGTAGAGGTTATATGAGACCAGCTTGGCATTGATCATTGATGACCAGGATGACCAGGATGACCAGGATGCTGCAGGATTCCTCTGGGGATGTCGGAGGTCTAGCGAGTTACCATCATGATGGTTGGCATCACTCTGCTTGCGTACCCATGGGGAGCCTGGTCACCATGCACTGAGCACTCTGTTCCTCTGCAGCAGAGATGACTTAATACTATTGCTCATGGCTAACCTAATACCCGGGTGCCCTAGTCACGAAGGTAAGTTTGCACATGTAAATCTCCTCACGAGTAATCTACACCTACATCTATGAATACATCTCCTCATGGATGGAATTCACTATTTTCTTGTGTAGATTTAAACCTAGATGTAGATTGATGAGCCTCAAAACCTTCAAGCAAAGAGGGGGTGGAGACTCCCCTGACTGAATTTATTAGTGTAAAGTTACTACTGGTAACTTCATACTTGTTTGTGGTGCTCTCAGCCAATGAGACAGAGATCTTCCTATTGAAAGTAATAGGACATTTAAACAAAAATTATGTATTTTTTTTCTTCCTAATTAAAAATAATTAAAACACAGTACCCTAACGCCTCTTCCCCTAAGTCTACTCCAGTAACAATGTGCAACAAATCTTTCTCGACTAAGATTTAACATATTATATTTGAAATTGTTTCCATTTTTAATTAATATGTTGCATATGTTTTTGATTAAGTAAAATGAATTAAAATGGTAATTTCCCCTACCCATCCCTTACAGTATACATTGTGTTGAATGCCTCACAACCTTGGATGGCACTTATGCATTATTTCATTTGTGCTTTCATATTTTTTTTAAAAAGTATTATTATTCACAATATATGCATTAAATGCTTTTCAAAAATGTACATTTAGAAATGTTTATTAGCACACCAGTGGTGGGCCTTGTGTGACTCTTGACTTACTCTCAGGCTGGCCAGAGTGCAATTGCACCTGTTTTGTCATAGTACTATTAAAGTAGATTGTATTGTAAATGCCTATTTTGTGATTTTGAGTAGCCTTATTCTTTTGGCGGGGGGGGGGGGTTCTGCATTAGCATGTCCCTCCCAACACCCCTCCTTCAATTTCCCTTAATCAACAATTTTGTAGTAATTATGCACTCCCCTCACATTTATTTCGAAATCCCATACTTACGTGTGCAGCAATCCCCTTTACTGGGGTGGAGATCCCCATAATGGAAAGACAGAAGAGGCGGAGGTGAAGATCTTCTGCCTGAGATTTATGAATAGCAATAGAAAAAAGGGGCATATTATCAAGAACGGCGCTAAAAATGATCGCTGGTTTAGCGGCAGAAAACTGCAGCTAAAGCGGCAATAATGGGCTTGATAATATGCCCTGGAGAATTCCAACTAGAAGTCCATGCTGTGGTGTGGACATGGGCTTCTATTGGAATTTTGCAGGGCATATTATCAAGCCCATTATCTCCGCTTTAGCTGCAGTTTTCTGCCGCTAAACCAGCGATAATTTTAACATTCTCCTTGATAATATTCCCCCTAGGCCTAGATGTAGGTAATAGCAAATTACCGAATGGTAAATACCGAATTTTACCGATTCGGTATTTACTATTCGGTAATTGCTATGTAGGTAAAAAATTCTGTAAAAATACCGAATCGGTAAGATACGGTATTTACTGATTCAGTAAATACCAAATCGGTATTTGCTATTGAATCCTATGGGCCTTGAAGCCAATAGGATTCAATAGCAAATACTGATTCGGTATTTACCGAATCGGTAAAAATACCGAATTGCAAAGGGGGACAGGGTGTCACTTTGACACCCTGTTGCACCCCTGTAACTGGCTTGTGCGCCATGTGGCACACATACATGCCCTTAGGGCATGTCTGTGTGCCACATGGCACAGGTGTACATGCACAAATGTGCATGTACACAAGAATTCGTTATTTACCATGCAATTGTTTTATATGGTAAATAACGAATTCTAAAGGCCCTGTAGCACTGTTAGAAGTGCTACCTACATAGGAAAATACAGATTCTGTAATTTTACCGATCGGTAAATTTACTGAATCGGTAAAATTTACCGATTCTGTAATTTTACAGAATCGGTAATTTTACCAATTTGGTAAAATTACCGAATCTGTATGTTTTCAGTGCCCCTACATACCAATGTCAAGATACCGGTCGGAAACGGCCGAAAATCGGTATTTTGGGCTGATTCCGACCGGTATTTTGACACCTAAATCTGCCCCATAGCGCCAGATGTAGGTAATCTCAATTTACCTATTCTTAAATACCAAATTTTACCGATTCGTTATTTAAGAATAGGTAAATGGGATGTAGGTAATTTTTTGTTAAAAATTACCGAATCAGTAAGTTTCGGTAATTACCGAATCGGTACTTACTGATTCGATAATTGCCATTCATTCCTAGGGGCCTGGAGGACCATAGCAATGAATGGCAATTACCGAAAGGGAGAAAACATTAAAGGGTGGCAGGGTGTCACTTTGACACCCTGTTGCACCCCTCAATTGTGTATGGGTGCACATGTGGCACACATACATGCCCTAAGGGCAGTATGTCTGCCACATCACACTGTTGGAAAAGCAAAAAAAATGCTTTTTCAAAGGTTTTCATTATTTACCACCAACTTCTAGTTGGTGGTAAATAATGAATGCTTAACTGAGGAATGCACTAACTTGAGTGCTCCCTACATCGGAATGTTAAGAATTCTGGGGCATATTATCAAGGAGGTTTATCTCTGCTTTTTTGCCTTTAAAAGCCAAGAAAGCGGAGATAAAATTATCTCCCTATTACCTAGCTGTCGCTAACACCAGTTAGCGACGGCTAGTAGGAGATAGCAGCCATCTTTGGCCCCACTTTGCATGTCAGTGATATTTATCACTAATGACATGCAAAGTGGACGTGCCAAGATGTTAGCGACTGGAAACAGTCACTAACATCGCTATCTCCTATTACCAACTTTTGGAGATATTCCTAACACCTGCCCAGAGCAGTTCTTAGCCATGTTATCCAATGGGAGGTGGATAACATGGCTAAGAGCATTAGCTCGGTAATGCATGAATATCGCTGACTTTTCAGCGATATTCATGCATTGTGGCCGATTTTTATCGCATTTTCAATAAACCTTGGTAATACCAAGGTTTATCTGCGATAAAAATCGCCGCAGCTCAGCGGTAAATTTTTGTCTCTAACCAAGCAATAGCGATAATTATCGCTATTGCTTGGTAATATGCCCCTCTGTATTTTAGCGAATCCTTGAATTACCGATTCGGTAAAATACCGAATCCTAAAAAATGCCACCTACAGCTAAAAAGCCCAATACCGGTCGGTAACGGCCGAAATTCAGTAATTTCGGCCGTTACCGACCGGTATTTGGCAACCTACATCTGGCCCTTACTAAGGTTAAAGCATTATTCTATTTGGATTATGTAAGGGCTTGGATCCCAAGCAGATGATCCCTTCATGGGAGAGTCAGTGATGCATGGTAGGAACTATTGCCCACATGCATCAAGCATTTTTGGAGTCGCAAACGGTGCGATTCCTTAAAATCGGCCGTTTGCGATTGCAAAAATGCTTTTTGAGATGCATCATTGGTTTTTGTTGAAAATCGCTAATTTTGCGATTTTCTAAAATGCGATTGCATTTAAGGAATCGCAACTTTGCGATTCCTTAAATGCAATGCATCATTCTTTACAAAATTGCGATCTTGAAGATTGCAAGTGCAAATTACCACGAGGTTGAACCTCGTGGTAATTTGCGAAAAATGTTTAAAATGCTCAAATTAGCATTTTAAACACTGTCATGTTACAGACACACATGTCCTTAGGACATGTGTGTGTGAAACATCCATTTTAAAATAAATTTCAGGGGTGCAGGGGGGGTCCGAATTCGCAATTACCATTGATTCCTATGGGCCTTTTGGCCCATAGGAATCAATGGGAATTGCGAAATCGCAAATTGGAATTCGCATAATATTTGCGATTCGGTAAAAATTGCGATTTTTACCGAATCGCAAATATTATGCACTTTCAATAATGCATCCCGTTTTGCGATTCCTTATTTGCGATTCGGTAAAAATCGCAAATTTGGAATCGCAAAACAGGAGTTTGATGCATGTGGGCAAATGTATCTGCCATAATGAACTTAGTGGGTGCCTTTAGTTTTCTCTCCAAAATGAAACTTTTCAGCTTTTGATGGATTTGCTATCACTTGAGCATTAAAATGCTTTGCAAATACATGCGTTTCCTGAAATGTCTGCATATGTGTCAAAACCTAAGCAGTGTTTGGCAATGCAATTAGGTCTTGTTTTTCGCTATAGGAAGTGTTTCCTAAAAGAGTTTTATATCTGTGTGTGTTTCCTTTATCTATCCAAGAAAGAAAATCCCACAATATAGCAGCATCTTTAGCTACAACAGCATAGAAGCTTGGATTAGGGCCCAACACAATTGCAAAATTGAAAATTGCAGAACAGTTTGATTTAGCAGAGTGAGGCTGTAGCTTCAAACAGCAGAGAAGCGAGAAGATAAGTTTACATTGTGTATTTTGAAGTAAAAGGTATACACAGCAGAACACTGTATATTCAATACTTGTTAACAAAAAAGGCGTGAATACAAAACATGTTATCTTGAATGCAAACTAATACAAATGAATGCACAATACCAATTAGGGAATAACAGTGTGCCTTTACATAAGGTTAGAGAATTCAAACAGCAAATACTTCCTAAAAATAAAAACAACAAATAAGCAAAATGCTTTGTTTCAATAAAGTAATAGACCAAAGAACACACACTTGTTCTCAATTACAAGCTACAGGTCATGTTGTATCAGCAGTCTAAGGGAAAGAAAACAGGATGCTGCAGTACCAAAACCAAATAGTATGACAATGTAACTTTAGAGGAATAGTGCCTAAATGTGCCTAGAAGCAGCATAGATTACTTAGTTTCCCAGAAGAGATTTGGTGTCATTACAAGTAGAGGACACTAAGGGCCCCATTAGGATGGTGGGCAGACTTTGTCCGCCCGCCATCCTCTTGTGAAATGAGACCGCCCGCCATAAGGACAGGGGTCCTGTGGGGGCCATTAGGATGCGCCCGCCACAGTGGTGGGCGCATCCTGCATTCCTGACATTGTGGCGGGCGGTGCACTCAGCACCACCCGCCACAATGCCAGGAAGGCATGTTGTGCCCTTCCATGCACAACATTGCAGGCTACACGCAGTGCATGCCATGTTGTGCATGGAACTGCTGGGGGGTACCATAGGTTCCCCCCATGTGTACCCCCCACCCCACAGAGTCCCTGGGGGCCCACAACGGGCCCCCAATGGCAGAAACCGCCTGCCTTTCCGTGGCAGCAAAGGCTCATCCCCGCACACATGCTAATATGGATGGCGGTGTCTCCCAGACACCTCCACCAGATGAGCTGCTTTTCCGCCCGGTCAACTCTGCGACCGTGCAGAAAACCGGTGGAAGGTCTTTCCGCCTGCCAGGGTCCCCCCCGCCATGGTAATCTGGCGGAGGGAATTTGGGAGCGGGCGGTGGTTTTTAGCGGTCGGATCAGCCCGCTGTTCAAATAAGCCCCTAAGTAGTTAATCAGTATTAAGAAGTTGAATGTTTGATTCCCAAACTAGAGCAAAGCTGAGATGTAACAAGCCCTATCTGGCACATAAGCTTAGCTGGAACATTTTAATAAACTCAGATAAGACAATCCAAGCGAGAAGACAGTACATAACTGAGAAATAGCATTGAAATTTCGTAAACAGAGCTGCATGGGTTATTGCAGAAGTCTTCACAGAGCACAGGCTACAGATAGATGGGCAGCCCCATCCTTGCCTTCATTCAAGAATCAAGAAGAGAGAGTCTGCTGGGCAATGGCCAGAAACATCTGCAAGATTGTCTTTGGAATGTTCATCCAAGGCCCAGAAAGCTTTCGAAGAGAATAAAGCAAGCACTTCAGCTATTTAAGGCTATGTTGTTTCATGCCTAGCTGACATTCCATGTCAGCGCGCACCCAAGCACGATATGTCGCACAACTATCCATTCATAAAGGCTGCACTAACACTCTATTCTGCATTGATCTCAAAGCTAAGACAAAGGGACGTGTGTGAGACTACATTCTCTTGTTTTTATGACTTTTCTGCTGGCTGCTTAAATGTAAGAAAATTGGTTATTACTTGTGCAGGATGTGAGTCCTGTGCAAGTAATAGGTCCACAATTCTCTCTTTTCTGGGAAGGAAGCACCCTATTGTAGTACTTGATTCTCTCAGGGTAGTGAAGCAGAGCAGTCCAAGGGCGACTCTGGGCAGGTGGTGTGGACTTCCATTTGTCATTTGCTGGCACACTATAATGAACTCAATAACTAAATGTCCAGTCAGTGATTTTTCTTTGAAAAAGGAAATTTAAATTTGTACACAAGGATTACTAAATACTACACATTAATTTAAAAATATGTACATCAAGCAGATGGAATTATCTTTGAGGACATTCTGACTTCACACTTGGCCCCTAATTAGTCATGACCTTCAATTCTGAGTACCCAATTATAAGATAGAATTTCACAACATTTTGGGGTTCACTGTAAATAAAGCAGACTTATTGACGCTATCATGGGGCCAACACAACAATAATATGTGGCAAGCCCATTGATTTTCACAAAGGGGTCACTACATTAAAATCTCAATAACCACATGCTAACAACCACCGTTATATTATTGAAATCAGTAAACATGTTTCAATGCAATCATCGTTGTCAATAAAGCACCAAAATGTTGATCAAAAAGCACTGTCAACAATAAACTGCCAGTGAAGCATGTAAAATCAGCGTAATGTGTATGAGACTGAGTCTTTCTAAGTCTTTCTTGTATTATTTAAAACCACATAGAGTGCAGCCTTAGAACAGCCACTAAAGATCCATATATGCCCAGGCTGTAGGACAAAAGTTCCAGCCTTACAAATGCTTAGGAGCATGGAAAATGTCTCCCAGGGTCAAGCATCCTCTGACCTGAGAGACATAGGGTTACTTTTAGAAATTGCTCATGTGGGAGCTGGTCCTCTCCCCACAGCTCCCACAATCTCTCAGTGTACCTTGGTGGTGCCCGCTGCCCCTCCATGGAACACCACAAGAAAAGGAAAACTTGAAAACAGGCTATTGCAGGGCACTATGGGGCATGTATGACAGAGCCATGCATGGCTAAACCACAGGTGCCTCTACCACTCAGTCCGAAACCACAAATGCGTCTTAACAACGCATTCCTTTCCCACACACTTTTGTTGTAAAGGCATGAATGGAAAAGGGGTATGCGAGGCTAAGGGCTCCACTACTATGACCCCCCATTCCCTGCCCTATGCTACAAAACCCCTTCCTCCCCCACGCCCTGAGGCCCAAAACAGGAAACTACCCATTCTTCTCAGCCAGCCCTGACGCCTAAAACCCTGCCCCTTAACAAACACTACCACAAACACTACCCCTCCCCCACGTTGTCCCTAACCTTTTCAATACACTACCCTGGCCCACTCCCACCCCCGTCCTGACCCTAAACCTACCCCAACCCCTTCCACTGCTTTCAGGCCTAAAACCCAAATCCTCATTTAGAAAACTAACCTGACCCCCTGAGCCCTAAAAACTACCCCACCCCCCTAAGCCCTAAAAACTGCCCATCCCCTCCCAATGCCCTGAGGCATAAAACCCTGCCCCTAACATACACAACATCCCCTCCAACCCCAGCACTGTCCCTAACCCTTAACATACACTACCCTGGCCCCATCCAACTAAGCTCTCTCTCTAAAACTACCCCAACTCCTTCCACTGCCCTTAGGCGTACAACCTTAACCTCTATTTTAAAAAACTACCCGACCCCCAGCCCTGAAAACTACTCCAATCTTCTCCCAGTCCTAAAAAACTATTGTGACCCTCCAACCCTAGCCCCGCTCCACTTACCTCACTGCGTCCGCTGGCTCTATTCCTGGTGAGGTCTGCCTGCAGCAGCCAGAATCTAGACCTTGCACTGCCTTAACCACGCACATCTGCGGTTAAGGTATATACGTGGTTAAGGTAAGCGTGGTTACACTTGCTATGTTGGAACATGTGTGGCTGAGGCCGCGGTGTTCCGACTGTTTCCCTACTATGGAGCACTCCAGCCAGAGAAGCAGTGAATTGTTTAACAGTGGGTCTTCAGTTGCTCTCCTTTGCTGTGCAGCCTTGAGCTGTGTGTTTTTTTGTGCTAAAATCTTGGGTGCCTGTGCCTACTAGCCACCCAGGTGCAGGGTCAGACAGGAAGAGGCAGAATGGGGAGCCCACACCCAGCTGCCTGGTCACCTCTTCAGTTCCGGCCTCGAACAGGAGCCAGCAATCTTCTCTTGGTGCTCCCACACTGGGGGGGGGGGGTAAGACCACTGCTGTAGATCTGGGCTCCTGCATGGCGGGTGCACCGAATACTTCAATTTTCTCCCGGCCAGGGAGCAAAGTAGTGCTGCCTGCTCTGGGGTTGGGGGTCACAGGGCCACTTGTTCTTGCATCAGGCCCACAGGGCATCTTGTTTTCTTTGTGTGAGATGGGAGCCCAGGGGGCATAAAACATTTGGGGGAGGGGGTCCCATGGACACCCCCGCCACCAGAGTGTGAAATTAATGACTTTTTCACTGACCCCTGAACTGGCCCACTTGGGGTTATTTTAAAAAAAATACCTGCAGAGCTCCACTCATGCTTTTCTTCGCTTAGTCGAGGTCGAAAGTCAAGGTCTTTTAATGGGGATATGTCTGGCTCCATTGGGCCAAATTCAATGATCCTGGGCTCATGTTACTGCAGTGATTCGCTCTAGCCACCAGAAGCTTTTAAGCAGGCTTTCAGGCCTCCAAAGAGGGGCATCAACCTTGTTTCACTGGCTTCCTACACCTGCCTTCTCCTGTGCCAGACTCCGGATGCTCCCCTCTTTCTGCTTGGGCCAGTAGTCAAGACTTCCCCAATATGGTCCTCAGGGTGGTTAAAGGGCCAGCATCACTGACCCTGGAGACATCCACTAGTTATGGGGTCATCTGCAAAAAGAGTCCTTAGTCCATCAAGGAGCTTGTCCTTCTAGCTGCTGTTGTTGCAGTCCAGGTCCAGGGTCTTGTTTTCTTTTATGTTCTGTTCTGGAGATGGCACTTTTATGCCCAGTATCAGCCTGTGGGTGGGGACACCCCTTTGTCTAACCCTAAAACTGGTTCTGGTTAGTTCTTCCCTTTTTCTTGTCATTGTGTCCAACCTGACTATTGAAACAAAAGGCTATTGTCTGGGTCCTTTGAAGTGTAATCAGGGCAGCCCAGCCATACTGTCAGCAATATTTACTCCATACACACCTTGGCCCTTTTTGTTCACTGTTTGGCTGGAAAACACATTTTCTAGTGTGAGAGCCATCCCCAGCCAAGGCAGCTGGA
The DNA here is from genome assembly GCF_964263255.1 of Lissotriton vulgaris. Lineage (NCBI taxonomy): Eukaryota > Metazoa > Chordata > Amphibia > Caudata > Salamandridae > Lissotriton > Lissotriton vulgaris. Next base: position 56,376 of record NW_028249259.1, read on the forward strand.
ACTTCCAGAAAGCCCCCAAAAACATTTACGCAAGAAAATGCCAACTTTATAAAAGTGGCATTTCTAAAATAATAATTTAAAATCTGACCTTACCAATAAAGAGCCTTTTAAAATACAGTTTAAATGAGAGGAGGATGGAGTTGGCTAGCTGCTACCAATTCGAATGTATTATGGAATAAATGTAACACTATAGCACAATGATTCCCTACAGCAGCAGCCATTGTTACAACATTGAAAATCGTTTTTCAGTATATCTCACTGTAAGACATGTTCCACATTATTTTCCACATGCCCTATTTTTAGATACCATACACCATGCCTTTGTGAGCAATAAGGTCTCCTTATGGGTGACATTATTATTTAAAAAGAAACTTTAGGCCTGTCAAAAGCGGCTTTTGCCAGGTCAAATTTGCAATTTAAAAGTGCCACAAATCACCTGTGTGCAGCTACCAGGCTGCTCACGGCTGTAGTCTTGCACCAGTGTGCACATACATGTGCATGTGTTCACATGTAACCTGCCCAGTGCCCCTTACTTTAAAGGCAGACACTGGTGATAGTCATGCCCAGTTTAATTTGACATGAAATTACTGGGAGGAAGACTCAGGAAGGGAGAAAATATGTTTAGTTTTGCCTTCTTCTTGAGTGCTCTCCTTGGTCTACATCATGTGCAAATTACGTGGCTGCTGGCAACCAGTACAAACACTAGCCATCCACAAAATGCCATGGCCCTAAGGGACAGCCTCTCAGGGCAATGACAAATCATTACAAACACAAAGAAGCCAGTGACCCAAATCACTCTGTCTCTCTGTGCTCCTTCTTATTGCACTCTTTTGGAGAACTGATAAAACAGTTAAATCTACTGTAGCCATATGTAAAAAGATCAATTGGCTCTTTCCCTGTCTGTCCCCAACTAGAATGAAGAGCTGTGCAATGGGTAACAATGAGCTCACTGAACAAAAGGGAGGCCTCACCAACCAGTTAAACAAATCTCAGCACTGAATCTGATTACATTGTGGGCTAGATGTAGGTAACCGAATACTGGTCGGTTACGGCAGAAAATCGGTATTTTGGGCCGTTTCCGACCGGTATTTGGATATTGAGATGTAGGGGCTCCAAAAACCATTGGAATCTGTAAATTTACCAAATCGGAAAATTTACAGAATCGGTAAGTTTTCCGAATCGGTAAATATACCGAATCGGAAAATTTTCCGACTCAGTAAATATACTGATTCGGTAAATTTACTGGTTCAGTAAATAAGAAATGGAAAAAAGAGTTTTGAGATGCATGAAATTCGGTATTTAAGAGTCGGTATTTACCATGCATTGAAAGCAGGTGGTAACCAGGTGCCGGCTATAAAAAAGGGCCCAAAATGCAACAGTGTGAACAGAATGGCGGCATTTTACGTGATAGCGAGGCGGCTATGGCTACAAGGAGAAGGAGAGTGGGTCTGGAGAAGGGAGGAGCAGGTCTACAGGCAGAGGATCACCTTATTCCAACTAACTGAGGCAGAGATCCTGCAAAGGTACAGGCTACACCCCCACACCATCCTGGACTTGATCAGGGACCTGCATCCACTTTTGGAGCACCCAACCCCAAGGGCGCACGCCATCCCACCCCATGTGCAGGTGCTGTGTAGCCTACACCTGCTTGCCTCTGGGAGCTATCAGAATGTAATTGCTGTGGTAGGTGCGGTGTCCCAGAGCTACATGTCCCGTTTCTTCAGGAAGTTCCTTGAGGCCATGATGCAGAGAATGCATCATTACATCAGCTTCCCTGAAACACATGCCGAACTGCTCAAGACCAAGACTGACTTTTACCAAATTGCATATTTCCCACACGTCATCGGCTGTATTGATGGCACCCATATCCCAATTTGCCCACCTGCTGCCACAGAGTACATTTACAGAAACAGGAAGTCAACCCACACCATAAATGTACAGGTAATCTGTGATGCCAAGTACATTATCACGGATATAGTGGCCAAGGTCCCAGGAAGTACCCACGACTCCTACATCTTTCAGAACAGTGGGATCTACACACGCCTGACAGCGGGGGAATTTGGCGAAGGATATCTGCTAGGTAAATTACTGTGTGACACTCCCTTGATAGATAATGCAGAGGTATGTGTATGTGTGCCTGTGAGTAATGGCTTTCTCATTTTCTCTTAGGGGATAGTGCATATGCAGTCCGCTCTTTCATCCTGACACCCTACCTCAACCCTTCAACCCCCAGCCAGAGACGATACAACGTGGCACACAAATCAACCAGTAAGATTATTGCAAATTGTGCAATGTTGCATAACCTTGCTACTAAGAAGGGTACCGAGGTCGAATTGAGCGACTATGAAGACCATGATGATGAAAATGCACTGCCTGAACCCAACACAGTAGGAGTTGCAACACCAACAGATGGCAGACACAGACGGGCAGAGATCACACACAACTACTTTTAAGTAGGTAAAGAGAAGGAGCAAGGGGTTCAATCTGAAAAACGTAGTTTAATGGGCACAACGTTAAATGTCAAAAGACACATCTGTCAAGTCCAAAGTGTGCCTAGCCTAACTGGGCTGACACATGTTACCTCACCCTCACATGTCCACTGGAATGTTGGCAGCATTACTGTCTGCGCCCACGCACAACACTGCGGGATGGCTGTGGTTGGGTTTGAACATTGTCTGTTGAGCCAGGGCCTGTACTTTGGCGTCTGCTGCTCCTCCTAATGTCCGGTATAGGGGTGCTGCTCCTGCTAGTGGTGTCATCCGTGTCCCCTACACCTCCATCTCCTGCGGTGGCTGACTGGTTTGTCAGCAGCACTTCCATCGCTGTTGTTACTCTCCCCATCCCCCTGGTAAGATCTGTGCAGCAGTGCACCAGACCCTCCTGCATTGCAACAGAATGGCGACATAACAGTGAAGTTGCTGTTGCTAGACGGTGCATGGCCTTTGTCTGCTGTTGCATGCACTGCCTCTCCCTGCGCCTCTGTGTGCGGTCCTCATGCAGCTCGTCACAAAGTGACATCACGCACTGAGACATGTCCCTCACCCCATCTGCCATGTCCCTCATGATATCCGCCCCTGTTCATGTTCTCCATGTTGTTATTCAGGTGGCGCATTTGTCTTTGAACTGCAGTTATTGCTTTTGCCTGCAGGCGCTGCACCTTCACCATTGTGGTTTCCAGGCCACAGAAGATACCGTCACCATGGCCACTTGTACTTTCCTCACGGACCCTACGGTGTCTTATGCCTCTGTGCACAGTAACAGGAGTGGATTATGTTTGCCTCTACTGGCTCATTTTGCATCTCACCCTCCCTTTCCTCATCAGAGGATGTTTCAAATATTTGTAGGGGGGGAACATCATGCCTCCTGGGCCTGAAGACTTCCAACACCTCTGAGGCTGCTGTTGGGGAATGTGTTTGTCGGTCCTGTTGTGGAGAGGCATGGTGCAGAGGCGATGATGGCTGTTGCATGGTGCTGTTGCATGGTGCCTGCCTCTGATGTGGCAGCTGATTGTGTACTGGGTGCTGGAGGCCTAGCGGTGCTGGGCCCTGCATTCCTGGATCCTTCCTCGCTCCTCTCCCTTTGGGGTGCCCTCTTCTCCCTCTCATGCGTAGTCTTGCGCAAAGTCTTGCCTGTGGACAGATATGGACAGTGGCTTAGTGGTGCTTTCACCGTGTATTTCTATATTAAATCACAATCCAGTCACACTATTTCATGGTCCTCAACTGCCTCTAATTGTATTGTGTGGCATGCCTGACATTCTTTCATGATGACTGCGCTGATGTGAGTTCAAATGACTACCACTTCCATAATGCATTGCTGGTGGATACTAAAGCCTGTACTGGAGTTTTGAAACACACAGCCAAATTGGGGGAGGGAGACAGGCAAGGGGGGAGGAATTATGGACATGTCCCTTACCTTTCTTTGATGCAGCTCGGGCTGAGCTGTCAGCATCACCAATCCCAACAATGCCCTCTGGCTCCGGGGTGGACTCCACTAGCTGTTCCAGATCTGTGAGAGCAGGTGCCTTGTTCTTTCCACCACCAGTAGCATTGGCCTCTTTTCTTTGTAAAGCCATTTTTTTTTAGTAATGATCCTTAGATCATACCATCTTTTCTTTAAATCGTCCACTTCTCTGGTTGTCACCCCTATGGCGTTGACCTTAGCCTGGATCCCCAGCCAGGTATTCCTCTTCACAGACTCTGCTACCTGCAGAGACTGTCTTCCAAACAGCTGGGTGTGGTGTTTTACCACCTCCTCCACCAACACCTGTAGTTCACCTGTGCTGAACTTGAGTTTTCTTTTCCTGTCAGCACCTTCTCTCTGGGAGTCTTGGGAATCAATCCTGCACTTCTGCACAGCTCAGCTCAGTACAGCCAGTCAGTGTATCACAGCTCTCCTGGATGTTCAGTTGGTCTGCACCTGCATGGGTGTGGCCACTTCCTGATTGTGGGGTGGGGTGGATGCACAGGATTGGTTGGTTCCACTGTTGCTTGAATGTGGGGTGGGGTGGAGGCACTGGATTGGTTGGTTCCTCTGTTGCTTGGTTGAGGGGTGGGGTGAGGTGGAGGCACGTGACTGGTTCTTAGTTGAAATGCTTGATTTTCATATCACCGAATCGATATTTACCAAATCGGAAAATACCGATTCGGTAAATACCGATTGGGTAATTCCCATTCATCCCTATGGGCCAGGATGCCCATAGGGATGAATGAGAATTACCGAATCTGTGTTTACCGAATCGGTATTTTCCGATTCGGTAAATACCGATTCAGGGATACCGATTTTTACCGATTCGGTATTTTTTTCTGAATTTTTACCTACATACCATTTTCGATTTCTAAAATACGAATCGGTAAAATTCGGTTTTTTAGAGCCAGTAAAAATAATTTATCTACATCGGCCCCTAATCATAAAGGCATTCTACCAAAACACTGTGGTCAACATATCGACTTGTAAAAACATTCTTTGAGCTCTATTTTCCTTAGCATTACATAACAAGGTAAGTAAATATAAGTGGGTGTGGAGTTATAAAGAGTGAATACAGTACATACTTATTTTGGTGATGTAGTGGTAGGTGAGGTAGGCAATGCAACATTTTGGAGGTCGATCTTTCACTCACAACATAGTGGATGCAATGTTATAAAGAGTGTTTCCTTCCAACAAAAAGTACCCATGCCCATTTGTACTCCCTATTTTCAATATCATTTGCACTGGCTATGGATCAAAAAGTGTTCTTCAAAGCCCTGATCGCAGTTTGTCGCTTGCTGCAGGATGTTGGCTGAGACCCATGGATTTCTGTCATGTTTGCTGTGCAGGATTCTCAGCCCAGGATCCTGGAGTCTAGCTTTCCATTGATCCCTAGGTGGCTACTTAATTGGCAGGCTTCAAAGAAAGCATATTGCTTTTCTTTCCTAAAAATCTCCAAATTGCAGGAAGGCCAGCGCGTAAATACCTATTTAAGTAATGGATGCTAGTAGTAGTATAAGTAACAGTAGTAGCAGTAATATTAGTAGCAGCAGTTGCATGGACAGTAGAAGCAGTAGCAGGTGTAATCATAGTGGTAGTAGCAGTAATAGTGACAGCAGTATTAGCAGTAGTGGTAGTAGTAGCAGAAGAAATCATAGTGCCAGTAGTAGTAGTTGTTGTATTAGTACTCATTGTGGTAGCAGTAACAACAGTAGATGTAGCAGTAGTATATGCGCTAAAGTATATAGTAACAGCAGCACAAAAAGCTTTCTTTGGGATCAGCCCTATGCATTCCAAGCAATGTACTGTTAACCACCACCTACTATGATGTAGATTACAATGCAGAAAAAGCTTAGAACTTCTCTACCTCAGCACTATAAATCTTAGGAACTGCATTTCTAAGCAAGTGGGAAAACTGAAAGCTACAATGCGCCTAAGAGCCCTTGAGCCTTTGTTTTTCGGCAACCTACCAGCTGTGTAATGCGGCTGACTACTACTGTGCTAGGAGATGACTTACAAGTGTGTGTTGTTTGGAAAATGTCACTCATTCATTCAATTACAGACATATTTGTTACAGTAAAGAACTTTTACAAAAATGTCTCAATGATTGAGTTGTTCGAGGTACAGAGATATAGCCTGTGGGTTAACATAATTTAGAGTCTTAAATGTTAGCCACCATGCAGTAAAATGCTGACAATACATATTAAGAAGTATTGGCAAAGCCAACAGATCTGACGTTGCCCGCCATTCTTTTGGCTTAGTCAATGATTGTTTTGTTTTGTCATGGTCTTGCAGATGTTATTGTTGGGGAAGATGATGTGTCCTCGTATATCTGATTAAAAAGAAGTCAGCTAAAAGCAAAGATATTTTTGGGTTTCAAAAATCACACATTGCCATAGTCCTTGGCACTTAAGTCAAACATTTTGTGTGTGAATGTGCTCTTTGTGAAAGGGCAGAATGGCGTCACTCACAGTGAAGTTAACCCATTACAAGAGCCTGCATGCCATATTGGATGAAAAAAAATCTGTTGTATTACACAATAGCAGCCCATTGGATGAAGAGGGCTAGCTGAAAGGTGATCTAGGTAAGTATGTTATACATATTTTAGTAAAATCAAAAGGTCTTAGCTAACTCCAGACATAACAAGCACTCTATTGTGTCTCGTTACATCTCTGCTGCTCATTTCACCAATTATTCAGTTACAACAAAGTCGTAGTTTCTATACTCTAAACTGTAATTAATGGTAATTCCCGCAGTTATTTGGGAGGGCCATTTTTTTTCATTCGTCTTAAAACAAAGAGAATAATGTATCTTTTTATTTCAGAATAGAATTCCCTGTGGTGTTAAAGAATGAAGAGAGTATTCTTGACACAATGTTACTTTTGTTTTTCCTTTAAAAGGTCTGTAGCTCTCATTTCTATCTGTAAATTGAGCTCCGACAGTTTCCCATCTGAAGGTAATTGCTGCGATCTCTCTCTGTTGCAAACTAATTTACTTTATACCGGGGTCAGCTTTCTACAAGATTTCCAAGAGTGATAACTGGCTTCTTCGGAATTGCATTTGTATAGAGGACACCAATTGTTCATCAACCATATAACACATGAAACAGTTCAAAATATTTCAACTTTTTAAGCAGTAAATTCTGTAGTCTTGAGAAGCCCGTGCACATTTGAAAAAACCTTTGAACCAAGTGATTAACTAGTTAAATACAATAAGAGGTCCACATTTTTCTTTGAAAACCAAGGCTAGGGTTGTGAAATGTTGGGGTTAAGAAATACCACCAATGCCTAATCTTTATTCAACCTCATACCTCTTTCTTCTACCACCCTCTGCTGCCTGTGACTTTATCTTTCTCTTGCGGGGTCTTCTTTTTTATCCCTGCTGTCTCCATTTGTCACCATTTTCCTGTATTTCTCAACCTTCTTTCTCCCTTTTAAGCTTTTTCTCTCTTGTTGTTGTTAGAGCGTGATGATGAATGTTGTATTTGGACCTCTCTGCTCAGTCATCCCCAAACTTTTTGCCTTCATCGTCCTGTTTTCTGGATCCGTTTTTGTTGACTTCTTGGACTCTGCACACTTTTACCACTGCTACCCAGTGCAAAGTGCACGTGCTCTCTCTTATAAATATGATAGAACTGGCTTACACCCAATTGGCATATTTAATTTACTTGCAAGTCCCTAATAAAGTGGTACTACATGTAGCCATGGCTTGTAAATTAAATGCTACCAGTGGGCCTGCAGCACTGATTGTGCCACTCACTTAAATAGCACTTTTAAACATGTCTCAGGACTGCCATTTCAGCCTATGTGTGCACTTTAAACTACCATTCAGTCTGGCAAAATAAACCTCTGCCAGGCCCAAATCTTCCTTTTAAATACAATTAGGTCACCCATAGGGTAGGCCTTAAACAGCCCATAAGGCAGGCTGTATTGTATTTACAAATGTGGTCATGCACTTTTAACTTTTACATGTCTTGGTAGTGAAAAATTCTTAAATTAGTTCTTCCCTACTGCAAGGACTGCCTCTCCCATTGAATAACATTGGGGTACACCTGATTAGATTTAATAAGTGATAACTTTCAATTGGAAGCAGGTAGGATTATCAAGTTTGGTCTCTAAAGAATGTTAAAATCCTCTTTAATGCTAAATTTAGATTTTAAGTCACAATTCTGAAAATGTCACTTTTAGAAAGTTGTTATTTTATTGTTCCAACCATTTGGTGAACAGAGCCTGTATACTGGGTCACATGACTAGGTGTAGCTGGCAATTGGTCTTTGTGTATTGCTCCCAGACAGTGGCACAAAGGGGGAATAGGTCTTGGCGCTATGAGCCATCTCTGACTTGATAGGGGGTGGAGCTCTCACCTATCACAGTTGCACATCACAAAGACTCTGCCTCAGCACAATCACAAAGGGTTTCACATGAGTCTTTTGTGCTCCCAAACAAGCCGGGTACCGCGGCGGGGAGGCAGAAAATTTGAGATACCTTTGTAGGGGGTGGACTCCAGAAGTTTTAAACAGTGGATCCTCAGACCCAACTCTTCAGTACACATCTGGACCTGTAGAAGACTCAGAAAAAGGACTTCTGCCCTGCTATGCTACAAGAAGGACTGCTTCTTTTGCTGCCCTGGCTACCTGAGTGAGGAATGGGCTTGCATCTTGAACCCAGGACCATCAGAGTGACATCAAAGTCTAATTGACTGGCCTCCTGATCAGATCCTCAGGGACAAAAATGGCTTCAACCTCCTTGAAGCAAAAGACACACAATAGATGGACGGAATGCAGAACAAATCAAAACATTGACCCCCAATCAAAAGATCTGAGTTAAATCCATTATTATTTTGCTTACCATGCCACCCCAGTTTAGACCTGGCCATATGCAAATCAGTCTTGACCCTGTGCCTCATGGAAACAGTCCAGCCCGAACTGCCAAGTCAGGTCCTCTCTGGACCAGAAACAAGCATCCTAGGACCGGTTTCAGGGTTTCACCCCTCTTCAGCCAGGATAGCTTGATTCCAGTGGCACGATTAGCCCGGGACCCACGTCTGGGTATACCCAGCGCACTAAGGGCAAGGAAGCAAAAGACACACACTAGATGGACAGAATGCAGTTTAGACCTGGCCCTATGCAAATCAGTCTTGGCCCTGTGTCTCATGGGAACAATCCAGCCTGAACTGCTAAGCCAGTCCCCCCTGGACCGGAAACAAGCATCCTAGGACTGGTTTTAGGGTTTCCCCCCTCTTCAGCCAGGATAGCTTGATTCCAGTGGCACGGTCAGCCCTGGACCCACGTCTGGGCATACCTGGCGCACTTAGGGCAAGGTAGAAAAAGGCACGCAATAGATGGGCGGAATGCAGAACAAATCAAAACATTCACCTTCAGTCAAAAAAGATCTGTATTAAATCCATCATTTTTTTGCTCACCATGCCACCCCAGTTTTGACCAGGCCATATGCAAATCAGCCTTGATCTGGTGCCTCATGGGAACAGTCCAGCCCGATCTGCCAAGCCAGGTCCTCCCTGGACCGGAAACAAGCATCCTAGGACCGGTTTCAGGGTTTCACCCTTCTTCAGCCAGGATAGCTTGATTCCAGTAGCACGGTGAACCCGAGACCCACGTCTGGGCATAGCTGGCGCACTTAGGGCGAGGAAGCAAAAGACACACAATTGATGGACGGAATGCAGAACAAATCAAAACATTCACTTACAGTCAAATGTTCTGGGTTAAATCCATAATTATTTTGCTCACTATGCAACCCCAGTTTATACCTGGCCATATGCAAATCAGTCTTGACCCTGTGCCTCATGGGAACAGTCCAGCCCGAACTGCCAAGCCAGGTCCTCCCAGAACCAGAAACAAGCATCCTAAGACTGGTTTCAGGATTTCACCCCTCTTCGGCCAGGATAGCTTAAGTCCAGTTGCACGGTGAGCCCGGGACCCACATCTGGGCATACCCAGCGCACTTAGGGCGAGGAATCAAAAGACACACAATAGATGGACGGAATGCAGAACAAATCAAAACATTTACCCCGTCAAAAGATCTAGGTTAAATTCATCATTCTTTGCTCACTATACCACCCCAGTTTAGACCTGGCCCTATGCAAATCAGTCTTTACACTGGGCCTCATGGGAACAGTCCTGCACTAACAGACGTCTGGGCATACCTGTCGCACTTAGGGCGAGGAAGTAAAAGCCACACAATAGATGGACGGAATGCAGAACAAATCAAAACATTCACCCACAGTCAAAAGTTCTGGGTTAAATCCATCATTCTTTCGCTCACCATGCCACACCAGTTTAGACCTGGCCATATGCAAAACAGTCTTGACCCTGTACCTCATGGGAACAGTCCAGCCTGAACTGCCAAGTCAGGTCCTCCCTGGACCGGAAACAAGCATCCTAGGACCGGTCTGAGGGTTTCACCCCTCTTCAGCCAGGATAGCTTGATTCCAGTTGCACGGTGAGCCCGGGACCCACGTCTGGGCATACCCGACGCACATAGGGCGACCTCCTTGAATCCTGCACCTGGACTCTGCCTGCTATGAATTCTACCCCCAAATGGTGCCACCCTATTCCTAGACCCGTGGAAGTGGGCCCAAAGGTATAATGCCAGCTCAACTTTGGTTTTAGCAGAACTGATGCAGTGTGGCACATCACCTCACAGCCTCAATTAGTGCTGCCACTGCATGATGTATCCCTGGTGCAGGACCGTGCCACTGCTCAGGAGAACTGTTGCGCAACGCATCCTCGACATAAAACCTTGCATCACAGCCCTGCAGCTCTTCAAAACCACAGCTGTGCAATGAATCGTCAACGCAGGATCTCCGATCAAAGCCCTGCAAGTCCTCGGAACCACTGCTGTGAAGTACATCAACGCGGGGCCTCCCAATGCTCCACAACAAGGATTTAAGGTACTTTGTTCAGCGTGTCTAACTTGGTCCCTGTATCTGGCCCATGCTTCATCACATTTAGCCTGAACATGTGACTTTGTCCTGGTCCATCGTGACAAGATAACTACAGTTGGCGTTTTTTGCTTTTAAGCACTACTTTTACCTAAATCTTTAAATTGCATATCACTGGTTCTACTGATTGGATTCCTGTTGTTTTGGTGTCAAATAGTTTATTAAATGTTACTCTATTTTTCAAAATTGGTGTGGAATTTTTCTTGTGTTGTGTTTTCACTCTATTAATGTCTAAGTGCTGCATACATATTCGACCCCTTGCCTCTAAGTTAAGCCTGTTTTTGTGCCAAGCTACCAGAGGTTTGGGCACAGGTTAATTTGGGGTTTGCTTTTATTTCACCCTGACAAGAATTGTGGTTGCTTCTTGAGTAGGTACTCGCTCACCTCAACCAGTTACCCAATTTCCTACAATGAAAAGTAAGCCCTGGTTCTCAAAAATAAATGATGGTGCCCATCACCTGCATCCACTAACACAATGTGAGCACAGAATGAACCCCTATGTAATCATTTTAGGCGGTATGGCATTGGTATTATAACAATGCTACACTGGACCATGTAACCTGGAAAGCCTTTCCATCTTATTCTAGTTCATTTTAGTTTTACTAGCATTGTAACCTGACGTCATATAAAAATCATCATGTTTTCATCCTGAGCTGCTGCTGCAAAAAATAAATATGGTATTTCGATAATTCAATTCACATTTGTTTACTTACCTCCGTTGGGCCGTATTCCATAGTTTACTACCCCCACACTGTTTCACCCCCGTCCAGCCCCACCGCCCCGCAGCACTCCCACCACCGGCCGCTACTGCTTAGCGCACCAAGACATCGTTTATTGTAGGAAGGACATGCTGCTGCACTCACCCAAGTTGGAGATGTTTCTTCCCACAGAGGCCCATAAATCTACTCCCTGGGCTTCTGTAGAGCACAATTTGGCCTGAGCATTTGTTCTAGTTCAAAGACTTGTGGAAAGTAAATGAGGGTTTTGCAAATGTTTTCCTATAATGTTAAGACTTCCTTATTGACTGCCTCAGACAGCTGTTATTTTCCTTTAAGTACTTGCAACTAGTCCTCTGTTATTTTAAAGCTGGATCACATGCAGTAGGCCTTTTACATTCTGTGCAGTTTCCTGCATGAAAAGTATTTGAAAAATAAACCATACACTTTACAAAGATTTAAAATATTACATTTTGTGCTCAGTTCTGAGACGTCTCGAGATATGTTAGCTGTTCCTCTAGTATTCGTAATTATATTTATTTTCTTTTTTAAACAAGACTTTTTATTGTTTTAAGGTTAGACATGGCTGTTACTCACAGTAAAAAGATGTCATAACCCCTTCCCTTGAGCGGGGTTACCCTTGTGTTCTAGTTAATGCAGGGGTACAACCTTCGCTAGGTATATAATAATAATAATACAATCTTTATTTGGCATATAAAAATACCATAAAAGATACAATGTATAAAAGAAAAAGGTTACAGGTACAGGGATTATAAAAAGTTCAACCCTATGAATTCTGCATAGTGCAATTTCAACAGATAATTAAGGAGTTTACACATCACATATTACATGTCCCTCATCCATCTAATTCATCTTACGACTTAATTTAGGCCTTTAGCATGCCATAACTAAAAATTACACAGAATTGTATTAAAACAGTGTGAAAGAGTGGCACGCAGGAAGTCTATGGGCTTCGCCGCCCCTTGTGGTCCTTAATCGAAATGCAGCCTTTAAAAAGTTAGTAATACAAAACAGTGTAAAAACATCTGAAGCCAATTTTGAAAATAACAGAGCCACACGCACATGTCTGAATCTAGCTTTTTTTAGGAGATTCTTCAAGAAAGGACTTCTGGGATATGAATAAAATGGGCACAATAAAACGAAATGAAGGGTGTTCTGTGGAGACCTATGGTCACAGCCACAGGACCCCTTCATTTCTATTGACAATTTAAACCCTGCCAGATCTGCTAGAACATGATGTAAAAGGTTTAACCTAAACCAAGTCATTAAAAATCTATTGTGGGTACTGCCTAGACATGACAAGTATGATTCAAGGCCCTCAGTAGACTTAGCTGCTAGATGTTCTCTCACCGACGACTTGGCAAGCTCTCTATCCTCGCGGAGTGTCAGGGAGTACTTAAAGAACTGATCCTTGACCAAGGCCTTATCCTGCATACTCCTTTTAGAAGGATTTGTGAATAAATCTGCACATCTCATTTTCTCAAAGGATACTTTACAAACAAGCATTGACAAAGCCAAAAGTTTACGGTTTGACACTCTCATTACACAAATGAGGCTTATTGGCTTTGCCAATGATTATTGACTGATATAGATGTTAAAGATTATGGAGTTGAAGTGGGGCAGTAATTCCTAACTAAGGTTAGATTTAATGCAGCGGGTCTTCTTGCAAGTTTTAAAAAAATGATGTTATACAGTAGATGCACAGAAATTAGCACCTCGAGAAAGAATCAAGGCTTCACTAGAAATGGCCACACTAAGCTGTATGTTTAGGTGCTCTTCCAGTTATATTTCTTTCACTTCATATTTCAGATCTGCTCATTCCAAGCTACAGCTATAGCAAATATTTGACTTTATTTTAGTGTTGTCGCAAAATCAGCTACGCCACAAATAATTGTAGTGCCCTCCTCCTAAAGGCCTCCTCCTAAAATGGAGGACACTCCTTCTCCAACCTCATTGCCAAAACCTGGAATGACCTTCCCCTCCACCACCGTACAGCATCCTCTCTCACATAATTTAGGAAAAGACTCAAGACCTAGCTATTTGACTGTTTGCAGTAGGATCCTAGCGCCTGTATACCCTCACGGGTTATTAGCTGTGCTCTATAAATCCTGATGGATTAATTGGATCGCTTCAATTTACAATGGCATCACAAATTCACTCTCTCTAGCTTCATCCACTTGACTTGCAGAATAAAATAAAAGAGGAATAATTCACATTTCTGGCCAATGCCTAAAAGGGCATGACATTCAATGAGATAATGGGGCTGCACCTGAAAATGATGGACTCTTGGAGGTCTTTGTTCCATTGTTCACTGTTTGATTGCCAATGTAAACTCTACTACAGGCATGCCCACTAAAAGTATGCAATCTGCAGCTGCATTGTTTTTCAGATTGTTATGGGTCTGCTGTGTTTGCATATAATTAAGTGCCTACTGCATAACACCCAGAATTTCACTAAAACAAATTGGTTTTTAGCTCAAACTAACCAAAAGTTGCTCAAAACAAATGTGGTTACATGAAAAGTAGACTCTTTGTAAAGGTTTATCAATGACATTTCAATTGCTGATTGATGTATTCAGTTGTTAAATTGGTACTAATGAAGTGTCATTTTGCCAAGACCATATTAAGAAGTGCTAAAATCACAAAATAATACAGTCAAAGATTGTGCTGCATTATAGAGTATTTTCTTGCTACATAATTTTGTCAACCCTGTCACAGAATGTGGCTCTCTATTGCTGTATAATTCCAGTGGCCAGGTTGAAGTACATCTAGTTTATTTTCCACTTCAATATACATACTAAAAACTCCAAAACATTGTTTTAACCAATAGGTATGCATTATCACTTATGAGAATATGCAACTCACCTATATAGAAATATATCTTCGGAGAATAATGTCCTTGTAGGTTCTGCGCTAGATAGATTTGCATAAAGGACTATAGGCCTTGTTACTACTAAGGCAGTCCATTGGACCACCGTAGTCGTGGTTGCGGTCCATGGACCCCCAAACTGGCAGACCACCAGCCATATTATGGCTATGGCAGTTGGGCCACCACAGAGCCACTGCTACCACCAGGGATTCGCCATCCTTGGCGCTCTTGCAGCGGTGTGAGGATGGTAATAAGCTGGCAGTGCTGCTGGGACACTGCCAAGAATATTAGTTGTTTCCTCACCGGCACATTTATCATGGCACATTTATCATGGCTGTGCGACCATCATGAAAAGTGTGGCGGTAAGGAAACTAAGGGGGACTATAGGGCTCCCTGTCGCCTCTGTTCAAGGGGGTGTATGCAGGGGGCACATGGTGTTTCCCCTGCATGCATGCACCCCCAGTTCCTGCAGGGCATGGACTTAAAGTCCATGCCCTGCAGGAATTTGCAATGGCATTCCCATTGCCATGCCTTGAACAGGCTCACATATGAGCCTTAGCACAGCACCACCGTGGGCCAGCCGCCGCAGGACCACCCAACCTGGATGCCAGTCTGAATCCGGTGAGCGGTCTCATTATGGGTTTGGCGGTCTTGGAGGGGTGCGCTGGTGAGGCGGTCCGATCCAAGACCACCAAGCTCATGATAAGGCCCTAAATGTTGCACTGCAATTGCGACACAGAAATCTCTTCAGCGACGATCTGGAGCAAGATATACAATTGTATTGCTTGTCACATTTTTCTTTGGGATTGGCAATCTCCAAATTGTCTTTTAATTGTCATTTCCCATCCACACTGCAAATCTGTATCAGTCTCAGTGGAAAGGAAGTGGTAAATAGTTGATCTCCCATCCCTGTGGCTCATGAAAAAAGTTATGAATGCGTAGCACCCTAACATGCAGCTGAAAATTATTGGATTGTTACAGACTGTCAAACACAGGCATAGTAATTCACAAAGTAGAAACTGTCCATGGAGGAAAGAGTCTCTATGCTTGATTTATTGGAGAAGACAATAGTCGGGTAAACTCCCACAGGCAACTCCTGATGCCACTTTCAGAAACTACCACAGTTTTCAGCATTGTGACCTATTTCAAGACGTTGTTAAGGCAGCCACTGAGGTCTGCTATCCATTACAGTCCTCTGTTTTGTCACTGCACCAGTATACAATGAAGCACTCGTCTAAATTCCTTCTCATTAAAATTCATGCGTTCTGTGTTCAGATTCTTTCTGCTATTAATCTTTTGATGCTTCAATGTCCAGACAACCTCTTAAATTCTCCTAGTTGACATGTCTTTCCATGCCAATAATTGTCATAGTAGTCAAAGCTTCGGGACAATTGACCAGTTTACAGAACACAGGACCTCATGTACTAAAGGCTTGGCAGCAAAACATAGCTGTAAATAGCACATATAATTGTGTGACCAGAGTTTAAATTTGGGAAGCGACCTATTTACTATTTGGTTACATTGCAAAGTCTTCCGTCACTGGAGGTTCTTGAATGACCTGCCTAATAAACATTTTTCATGCAGGTTGCTATTTGCAACCCCCTGTGATTGGTTGTAAAGATGGAGATGGTGAACTGCAACGAACCACAGTGCAAAATCCCTGCGTTTGCATTCCCAAAGTGGATTTTGTTTTTTAATTCCCACTTGGGAACACATCAGAGGGTGGTAGGCAGTGGTTCACTGGCTTGTTCCCTCCAAAAATGGGGAGAAACAAAACCAAAGGTGAACATTTGCAAAAGGCCCCTTTCTAATTATGATCCATTGTGGGTCAGTAAACCCAATAAGTTTAATACATACCAAAAAGCCATTTTACAATTGCAAATCCTGTAATTTTGCCAAATATATGGTTTTCGACTCATAAGCAGCTTGATACATCAGGCCCAAAGCTCTCCCAAAATGCCATACCAAAAAGAAGTGAAGAAATGCAACAAGCGTTTTGCCTGACACACCCTTTCTTCTGGATGACTAAAACTTCTGTCCTTTTAAGAGCTTGCATCACATACCGCTGACGCCTTCACGGTAATTTTGACTCTCCTACTGAGATCTTGACTTTCTTACTGAGCCATTAACCATAAGTGAAAGCATGTAGAATGGCTCACTCTTAAATAAAGTTTACCAGGCAAAATAGCTCCCAAGCATTTCTGGAGACAGATGGAGTATGTATCTGGATTCAAAGGCGGCCACATAGAGGCAGGCTACACTAGGAGCGAATGTGCTACCCATAGAAGTGCCCTGGGTTTGATGGTAAAGTTTCTGTTTATACTCAAAGTAGTTCTAAGTAAGGGCCAGGGTAGCACATTCCATCACAAAGGGGAAAGGAGTAGGTGATGTCCAATCAGACTTAGTCAAGGCATCTTCAATGGCCTCAAGGGAGGCACGCTGGGGTATATTAGTATAAAGCACCTCCACATCAAGGCTTAAGTCTACGAGATTATCCGCTAGCATCTACATATGATTGTGTGATTTACGCTGCACATGTTTTAACCTTTTTTAATACTATATACCTATTCCGAGCTACCGAGTGATATTATTAACCCAGTCACTCACTATGGGGTCACTAATTTCCCACACGGCCTCAGTACAATATTCCTCTACTTTTGCACACTCAAGGTAGGTACTCACTTTAGTGCAATGACTTAGCTGGCAAACGCTGACATTGTATTTGTGACTATGTTTCCTCATACTAGTTTTATCCCTTAGATTGACTCAAGTACCCAGGGACGCTCCACGCTCATGGTGCTCCAGTAGCTGGTAAATTACATGTCAATGTACCCCAGAACCAGTGACTAGTGTAGTTAATCAAAGCTTTTCTGTTTTCTTTGGTCCTGAAGAATTGCCGCTAGATCCCACTCCTTGGGACTGAAGGCAAGAAACATGTTAACCATATTGACCACATAAGTACAACTACCCACCCCATTACTGTGGTTAGTTGCCATCCCTCTTTTAATCAGGGTAGGAGGCAGGATTATTGAAGAAGTGGCCCTGACCACCGACCCCTGTTTTAACTCTTTTTTTACATACACACTACATTGTTACACTCTAGGGCCCCACACATGTACTCACCAAACGGCAAGGATAAAAAGATCTCCGCCAAAGAGCCCCCACTGAGGGTGCCCATCGGGAATTGCACCGCCATCTCGACGAGGAGCACGCCCAATGATGAAGCATGATACCTAGCGGGCTGGGTGTGTGAGAGCATTATATCCGAAAGGAGGAATCCTCTTTCCTCCTTTTTGATCATTGAACATTATCCTTGTTCTTACATTTGTCACTTTACTCAAATCCCTCTCAGGAACTGCTTACCAATTTTTGTTGTTCTCAGTGCTTGGGCACGTATGCTGGACCTATAATAAAAGCCCACCCCAGTCTCTCCCCTTTGTCCACATATCTTGTACGGTTTTTCAGCAGTGAGACCACAGGTTACCAGCACTGTGTGTACTGGACCCTCTCCTCTTACTCACCATGGATGAAACTCAAGGATTGAGTTTCGGTGAGGATGTAGCAGCAGAAATCTTGAGAACACCTTCCCTCCTGGGTGATGACAGCAGCTCAGCCACAGGTAGCCAATCGAAAGATTGGACCCTCCTGACTGCCCTCAAAAAAGAATGACTCAAAACAACTTTACACGGAGCATTAATGACGGAATATCTGAGGGCTACTATTGCCCCTAACGGCATAGTTGTAACTAATTTCCCTCGCCCCTTCCTGGATGACCCACCACTATTCAAGAAAGAATGGTCCCTGGTTTCATCGAAATGTACCAGGGACCTCCTCATCCTGATAAATATAAATACAGCCAAGAGAATAGCTGATGCCTTATTGGCTCGGATACAAATAGCTGAAGGAAACCTCAAATCAGTTATCCAAAACACCGCTTTCAAAAGCAAACTGACGGAAATAAACCATGAGATCAGTGAGAGTAGGGAGTTTCTGATGAAACAAAAAATTAGCAAACTCCAGAAAGACATCAATCGGTTTGATAAAGAAAAAGTCCACCCCTATCTCAAAGCCGATTTCACAAACAACAAAACCAGCTACTCCTCTGATGAGAGCGGCACTGAAGGAAGGAGGGGCTCTTCTTCTTCCAACAGTGACTCGAGCACAGGCAGCTGGGGAGGCAACTCCAACAGACGCACACGTCCCAACCAATATGGGTACCCTATGCCACCATACCAGGGCCCACCTATTTTGGGCTACCCGAAGTTCCCTACGGTCACACAGGGCTATCCCCATGGACCAGAACCATTCTTCTCTGGAGACAACCAGCCTTTTTTAGGAACAGGCTTGGGCAGAGGAAGAGGGCGGCAAAGAGGCAACAACAAGCAGGTGCATTGGCAGGATCAGCCACCAAGGAACATGGAGACCAGGAGCACAACGAGGGGGAAAAGAAATTGATCATTAATCTCTCACAAAGAAAACTGACAGAGACAGAACACCAAGTCCTTCGAAAAGGGCTTGGCTATGTCCCCACAAGTAAACCAGACAAATTCAGAGACAATTGTGAAATTCAAAACCTATTTCGCAAAATCAGACTCCATGCTTTCTTTCACGACAGGCCTAAACCTGAAAGCAATGATACGGCTTGCGCAATTCCTCTACTCTCACACCCAACAGTAGTATGGTCCTCACTGAAAACACTACTGTTTGCCAAATCCTCCGAGTTCTAACTCCTCTGCTCCGTCACATCTCTGCTTCATCTCAGCGCTTGGACGCCCGTGGGCAGCAACCGCGCTTAACAAATTTATTTACAATTACAATTACAATTTACAATTACAATTTTGAACAGGCAGTGCTTAAGGATCTTAAAGAACTTAACCCTCCTGCCCGGTTTACTAACCTCTCCAATGCAGAAAAGTCAGCCCTGTCATCCCTAGCGAACGACACTTCAACAACCATCAAACAAGCAGACAAAGGGGAAGCAATAGTGATAATGGCCACAAGTGATTATGACACTGAATGTCTCCGTCAACTACAGGACATCAAGTACTACACTCCATCAGTGTTGATCCAACTAAAAGGTTATCCAACATAATTGCCACCATGACCCACACCACTGAGTTAGAGGGTTGGATAACCAAGAATGAATCAGAATTTTTGATGACTAACAACCCCAAAATACCTTACTTTTACATCCTGCCAAAGGTACACAAAGGTGTTACACCAGTGCCCGGGAGACCAATTGTCTCCGGCAAAGGGTCTCTATTGGAACCATCATTAAAATTCTACAATCACTTATTACAGCCACTAGTGAAGCAGACACCAGCATTCCTACTTGACACCACTGAGGTATTACAACTTATCGACAATTGCCCTAGGCAAAATGAGATTGAGCTCCTCCTCACCCTTGATGTGGACGCACTTTATACTAATATACCCCAGCGGGCCTCCCTTGAGGTCATTGAAGATGCCTTGAGTACATCTGATTGGACATCACCTACTCCTATCCCCTTTGTGTTGGAATGTGCTACCTGGGCCCTTACTGAGAACTACTTTGAGTATAACCAGAAGCTTTACCATCAAACCCAGGGCACTTCTATGGGTAGCACATTCGCTTCTAGTGTAGCCTGCCTCTATGTGGCCGCCTTTTAATCCAGATACATACTCCATCTGTCTAATCCCTACATCGACAATTTGGTCACATGGATGAGGTACATCAATGACATTTTGGTGTCCTGGAAAGGAACAAAGATAGGTGTGAAGAATTTTGTAGCTGGATCAACACCCTCAACCCATACCTTAAATTTACCCACAACATCTCTGATTGTACCATCCCTTTCCTTGACCTGAACATCAACCATCAAAGCAGGTATTTTAACAAAGACACTGCATAGAAAACCTACTGACTGCAACAGCCTCTTACTCTTTGGCAGTCACCACCCCAAGCCCTCAAGAACAATCTGCAGTTTGGCCAATTCCTCCATATTAGGAGAAATTGCACTACCATGGAAGATTATAAAACGGAAGCAACCAAACTGGCATCTGATTTATGCAAGAGAGATTATCCATTACACTGCGTGAACAAAGCCATGAAAGTGGCGAAAAACAATCACAGAGACTCCCTGTTGGAGAAAAGACAAAGGGAGATCACTGAGGCAATCACTTGTGTAACATCTTTCAATCCGGCATCCAATAAGATTAAAAAAATCATACGCAAACACTGGGCAATACTAAACACGGGCAGCTCACAATTCCAATACCTAGGTTGTATTTAAAAGAACAAACAAACTGAAAGATCTTCTGGTTCACACCAGACCCAGAAGCAAACGTGCCGAAACCCAAATAAATCTATGGGGTCTACCAGCTGTAATGGGTCACTACCCCTACGGTTCATGATCTGTCTGTCCCCGAACCAGATAGACTAAGCAGCTTTGCTAACCACTTATCTTGGCAAATTAGGAAACACACAAATTGCAACACTACCAACTGTGTTTACCTGCTGCACTGTCCCTGTGACCTTATGAATGTGGGTATGACAACCAGACCAGTGAAGACCCGAATCACAGAATATAAGAGGAACATTAGTGTCAGAAAACCACCACAAAACTCTACACCCATCTCTTGACCAGTAACCACACGCCTGATTCCCTGCAGTGGGTAGTTCTAGAAGCACACCCCGCAATCACTCCTTCTGTTTTGTTTAAGATCGAGCAGCGCTGGGTACACCGCCTTGACTTGGAAAAAAGCGGCCTCATCGAGGGCATTCCTTGGAGATCTCTCAGCTCATAGGGTAGTAACATTACTGATCCTTTCACTTCACTGACATCATACCTGAATCTCTGACGGGCTGGACATTTAATATTATGCCCTCACTGACTCATAACATCCCAAGACCAACACTATGCATCTTGACCATACTGTTCAATAGTGCTATTGGTATGCACACAATACTCCTGATGTTTAGTAACACCAAAAGTGGTATATCAGTTTGTTGTTAGCTCCTTTACAGCAGGCTCCTCAACGAACACCACCGTGACATTGGTGATGGCGAATACATTTCTGCAACATTGCTTTTTTACTCACCATCTACTAGTTGAATAACTAGGGTCTCACATTAGGGATGAGCAATCCATTCGTAAAGAAAACATTTTTTTCCCATGATGGTACAAGCTTCAGAGACTTATTCTACCATGCCGAAGCATTTATTCCTTTTACCGATTAACACTCCTATACCCAATATGGCCGACACTCTTTCCTTCCTCTAAGTCCGACTATAATTTTACCATACTCACCTGGGCCCATAAATGAATAACTCAATAATTTAGTCAGGTAACCTTTGCTCTACTACCAGTCTATTTTACCTACTAGGTCCTATACCATTGACTTACCAATCCTTGTCACTTGTACCTGTAAACCCTATTGGATCAGGGAGTTAGATTGAAGATAGATAGAGAAAAATAACATTTGCACAAGTTTTAAAATCTTTATCTAGATTTCTTAAATGGTCATGATCCAAAGATTTAACACCACAAGACTTTCAATAATGAAAATCAGAACCAGAATGTAACTATGCAAAAGATGTATTAGACTGATGTCGATCATTTAGCAATAAGGGAGGGTAAGAAAAGGGAACATGCTATATAATCAAACAATTAGAGCATTTATCAAAAGGAAGGGTAAGAGAAAGGAACAGACTAAGTAATCAAAATAATTTTAGCAATTTTCAAAGGGAAGGTAAGAAAGGGACTACGTTAATGAAAGCAATTTGAACATTTATTCAAAGGGAGGGTAAGAAAGGGAACATGCTATTCAAGATTTTTCTAAAGATTTAAACCATAGGGCGGGTAAGAAAAGGGAACTTATATATATATATATATTTTTTTTTTTTGGGCACGGTTTCGAATCACCGCCGTCGCTCCTCTGCTCCACGGGTGCCAAAGCCGTCAGCGCTGGTGAGACGCTATACACAGCTACACGTTTTCTGCATCCATACGGTATCAGAAAAAGAAAGGCCGGCACACTGGTATCCGTTTTCAAGAATTTAATTACCAGAATCCCCCTTCACCCCTTGCAGACGCGTTTCGCCTTGGCAGGCTTCGTCAGTGTAACATTAGTGTCAGAATCAAACCACCATTTAAAGTCATTGGTCAATTGCATATACAATTGGTATAGAAGAAGGACATTTTTTTCTCAAAATGTTGTGGGCGCCATCTTGTAACGTGCAAATACCACAAGTACCATGACTTAACTAAGGTGATAACGTGAAAGTGCTTAGTGCTCATTTAAAAACAGTTAACGTTATTATTCATTTTATGTATCATTTACATACTCACAGTGAAAAAGTAATAAACAATCAAATGAAGCATTTACATTAGCTCAAGTTGAGTTCATTATTCTGAGTTCATTATTTAGCCCTGAATGGGCAAACTTAACATGGTGCAAGACAGAAAAAGGCATGAAAATCAAAGATATACTGATTGGGAAAGTAGAAATGTTCTTTTGTTCAGTTTCTTAGTCTATTATAGTTACCCAATGATTCAGCTATTTACAAATGTACCCAAAGTTCTTCGTTATTATTTAACCCCCAGGGGGTAATGGTTTTAAGGCCAATGATGTGCTTGGATTCTAAAATCCGTAGAGAATTATCTCTGTCTCCTCCTCTTTCTAATTTGGGGGCCTGATCTATACAGTAAAAACTTAGTTTCTCCCACTTGCTCTGATGTTCTTGTGCAAAGTGGCGGGCTACTGGATATGATTTGTCGTTGTTGGTAATAGCCCGCATATGTTCGAGAATTCTAAGTTTCACCGGTTTTATTGTGATGCCGATGTATCGCAGCTTACATGGACAGGTGAGACAATACACCGTATACTCCGAGTTACAGTTGAACAACTGTTTGATCTTGATATTTGGTTTGTTGTCACCTGTGCAATTAGGGTATTCTGTTGTTTTGTAGCTGAATTTACATGCCTTACATTTAAGACACGGAAAGAACCCCACTGACTGTGATATTTTGATGGATTTAGCCTGAGATTTAAAATGGCTATGGACCAAATGATCTGCCAGAGAGGGACACCTTCTGTAAGTTATCAGAGGTTTCTTTGGCAGATCCTTTTTCAGGACTTTGTCTGCAGCGAGTATATGCCAGTGTTTTCGAAAAATGTTGACTATTTCCCCTGATTTAGTACTGAATTCAGTGATCATACGTACTTCATCAGGAGCCTCCATTTTAGGTTTAGGAACCAGGAGATCCCTCCTGTTAGTTCCTGAGGCTTTGACACTGGCTTGTCTAAGGGTGGTGATATTGTAACCCCTACGCTCAAATCTGATATTTGCCTCCATCTCTGCCACTATGTAATCTTTCTCCAGAGAGCAATTTCTCTTCAGGCGTAAAAATTCGCCGTACGGTACATTTTTTACCAAGCTTTTCGGGTGGTAAGACTTGGCATGCAGGACCGCATTGCCTGCCGTGGGCTTTCTATACAGGCGTGTGTGAAGGGTGTTATTATGCACAAATATTTCGAGGTCCAAGTAGTTAATACTACTGGTACTTATAGTACTGGTGAATTTAAGATTGAGCGTGTTGTTATTTAGTGTAGTAATATACTCTTCTGCTGATTGACGATCCCCTTGCCAGATTATAAAAAGGTCGTCAATATACCTTGTCCACATAAGTATTTTTTCGGTCCATTTTTGATTTGAGTCACTCCAGGCTTCGTGCTTCTCCTACCAGCCCACGAATAAATTCGCGTAGCTGGGGGAGAAGCACGAGCCCATCGAAGTGCCCCTTCTTTGGTTGTACAAAGTTCCATCAAATAAAAAAATGTTATTGAACAAACAAAATCTAATCATTGACAAAATCATGGTGTTATGACTCTTGAAATGTAGTGGTTTCTGGTCTAAGAACCATTTTATCGCATATAAACCTTGCTCATGGTTTATAGAGGTATACAAGTTTACCACATCTAGAGTGATTAATAGCATTTCTGAGTCCCACGTTACATTGTCCATGATGTTAAGAAAGTCTTGAGTGTCCTTAAGATACGATGGAAGATCTTTGACAAAAGGTGCCAGGTAAGAGTCGACAAATCTGGAGGTGTTCTCTAGAAGACTACCTATTGAGGACACTATAGGGCGTCCCGGAGGCTTAGTAGGATGTTTATGCACCTTTGGTAGGTGGTAAAATGTTGGTAGTACTGGTGCTTCGCATTTCAAAAAGAGGTGTTCATCCATTGTTAGCATGCCCTCTTTTTGCCAATCGTCCAGCATGTTGTGAAAGGCCAAAATGCTCTTGTTATACTTTATTCTTTTTATTGTAGTGTAACATTCTCTATCTTTCAGCTGTCTACGAGCCTCCGCTAGGTAATGTTCTATAATAATAACGAAGAACTTTGGGTACATTTGTAAATAGCTGAATCATTGGGTAACTATAGTAGACTAAGAAACTGAACAAAAGAACATTTCTACTTTCCCAATCAGTATATCTTTGATTTTCATGCCTTTTTCTGTCTTGCACCATGTTAAGTTTGCCCATTCAGGGCTAAATAATGAACTCAGAATAATGAACTCAACTTGAGCTAATGTAAATGCTTCATTTGATTGTTTATTACTTTTTCACTGTGAGTATGTAAATGATACATAAAATGAATAATAATGTTAACTGTTTTTGAATGAGCACTAAGCACTTTCACGTTATCACCTTAGTTAAGTCATGGTACTTGTGGTATTTGCACGTTACAAGATGGCGCCCACAACATTTCGAGAAAAAAAAAAATGTCCTTCTTCTATACCAATTGTATATGCAATTGACCAATGACTTTAAATGGTGGTTTGATTCTGACACTAACGTTACACTGACGAAGCCTGCCAAGGCGAAACGCGTCTGCAAGGGGTGAAGGGGGGTTCTGGTAATTAAATTCTTGAAAACGGATAGCAGTGTGCCGGCCTTTCTTTTTCTGATACCGTATGGATGCAGAAAACGTGTAGCTATATATATATATATATATATATATATATATATATATATATATATCATCAAAGCTTTCACGTAAAGGGAGGGTAAAGAGAAGGAACAAAATACAATGACAAACCCACACACGTTTTATATTTACTTAGAATGGTGTGAAGACCAACCCTGGCCAGGTGTCAGTTGAAGGACAGGAAACCCAAAAGTTGCAGTTGCCAGTAGGCCAGCAGGTGCAGATCAGAATTAGGACAGGGAGAACCAGATTTGGATCAGGACAAGACCGCCAAAGTTTAAAACTGGCACCCACAGTTCAGTTGCAACGCCTGCGCTATTCTCTCTCTGCAGCTAACAGTCAGAACCCCGATTGGGTTAGCGATTTCACCGACAAAGTGCTTCGCCAGCACCTCAGCTTTCCAGGCCCCGATTGGGTCAGCGAATCTTCTGACAGAGTGCTTCACAGCCCCTCTACTCTCGATCACCTATTGATTGTGTTGGGTCAGTGACAGGTCAGCTATTCAGACAAGTCGGACAAATTAACTAACTAAGGTTATCCTAGTTATACTATTTTCTAGGTCAGTGTACCACCCCCCAATGTTGCAAGTGTAAGAATCCCCAATTTTGATTGGGCAAAAGAGGAGGAGAGGTCCTTACACCATAGCAAAAGAAACTTTCTGCATCTCATATTTAAATTAATGTTCCCGCCCATCATTTTATTTTTCTCATGACATCTTTATTCCACCCGACAATGAATGTTCTATTGGTAAATACATTGTAATAACTTTGTACATTAGAGCTTACTCTGACAAAGGTACAGGGTCAGCTTCCCACGATTTTCACAGTTCATTCTGATCTTGGCAGAGGTTCAATGACATAGCTTGTAGACTTGGGTGGATTTCAGCACTTGCGCAGTGTAGGTTTCCAGTATGGAGTCACAGCACATCCCAGACCCAAAGATTACGATACATGAAAAGTAGAAAAGAAACAATTTTAGAACACAGAATAAATGATTGTACTGTATACCACTTATTTCTACTCTATTCCCATGACTTTATTTGTAACTATTGCGTTAAGGTTAAGCTGTACGAACAGCTTAGCAAAAGCAAGAGTGCAAGTTTCATGCATGCGGTTACACAAAAAAGCCATTTTAATTCTAGTGCGCAGAAGCGAAAGTTTCCCCCAAGCGAAAGATACGTCATGTCACGTGAATATGACAGACGCATGCGCAGTAGAAAATCCCGCGTAGTAGCAGCCATTTTAGTCCAAGCCGGTTATCGTTAGTAAAACACATATGCAAGCTTCATCTGGATACCCAGTGTTTAAATGAAATACAATATTAATATAACAAACATGTTGATTAATACATTGATGTCATGTTTAGAAAGCTGATAACAAGCAAGTCGTGTTACATGCGAATCCTTGCTCCATCAATCCCCTCTTTGATGATATTATATATCATCACCAACTAATGAAACAGATACCAACTTTTTACAATTCACCCAACTCAATCTCTTCAAACTTTCTATTTTGCTTCTTATCATTGTTGTTGTGAAAGTTTTTCATTCTCTTATATATTTTCCCATTCATTTCTTCTAATTCAAGCTCATCAATATTTCCTTTTACTGCTCGCCTATTTATGGAGTATGTCTTTTTATGCTTTTGACATTTGCAACAGATTAATATTCCTAAAACTAATAAACCTATTCCCACCATTGGCACCAGTATTCTACCTACAAACCTTTTTCCTACATTAGAAAGCCAACTACCTATAGAGGAAAGACCATCAGTAAGTCTCTTCCATGCACTATCAACCTCAAGTGGTTTAAGCTCTTTTTCCAAATTAGTAATATTTCTTACATACCTCTTAATTTCGACACTTTTGTCAGGTATGTAAGTGCAACAGTGTTGCGCTTTCAACATTCTGCAGACTCCGCCCTCTTTTGTCAATAATGTATCAAGAGCACTTCGATTTTGTAAAACCATTGATCTGATCGCAACCAATTTGGTATTGACCATTAAGAACCCTCCAGCGGTGTCAGTTGATAACCGATCCACTACTGTTGACAATTTGCAGATTCTGTGTGTATTCAGAGCCACTGCCATTGCCACTGTAGGCATCAATGCACTAAATATATCACCTACTATTTCACCAATACTAGCTCTTTTACTACGTATTAATCCATTCGTTACTTCATTGTTTCCAGTGATTTTGTTTACATGATATATTTTTGGGAAAACTATTCCAAAATAACAACTCCCGTACCAATGATCTGTTTATTTGTAATAGGCTTTGTTTCCACATATATAATAGACTCCAGGAAACACAGGTTCAGTTCCATCTTTGAAACCCCAACCCTCAATTACCTTATAATTGTGTTCACATTCACTGGAACCAATGAATATATTGTTATAATAACTAGTTCTTTCCCTATGGAGACAGAGTTTCCCCTTCTTTTCGAAATCCAGCAACATAGCAGCACAGATTTTGCCATTTGGGGTATACCCTATACTTTCAGCCCATTTAGGAATTTTATGATTTTTATCGTTTGCCTTTCTTTGGAAATTCTCTCTCCTTTTCTCGACAATATTCAAAAATATTTTCTCTTTTTCTTGTAACAAACATGTTAAATTATTCTTGTGTGCTTCAGCTATATCCATGGTACCTATAGTTAGAAAATATTCACCCATATAACGTGTCACATCACTAGTAGTATGTACAGGATTCAGGTTACTACGTATAGGAAGTTCTGAAAATATCACATCTGAATTAGAATAGTAATACTGTAAAGGTCCTTTCTTATAGAATAAACTAGCTAGTGGCAAATGATGGTAAGTCACACCTTCAGCTACTGAAGTAGGCAACTTCATACAAACATAACAATTTTCTATTTCCATAGCGTCTACATAATGTACTAATAGGTTTGCAAATACATTTAAATGAGTTCTGTTTTTAATTCCAGTATAATGTAGTCCTTCCTCATCTGATGCTTCTAAATCTACCTTCTGCTGTTTAACGCTGTGCTTTTTCTTGTGTATTTATTTTTCTAGGTGTATTCATTGTTAGCAGCTCATCCGTATCTACTGTGTGTTGCTTATTAGTTTCATTCTTTATGTCTCTACTCATTATGTAAGGAATTGTCAGTCCTAACCATACTATGAGTACTATTGCTATACTACATGCGCATATTCTACAGCA
Source organism: Lissotriton vulgaris (assembly GCF_964263255.1). Lineage (NCBI taxonomy): Eukaryota > Metazoa > Chordata > Amphibia > Caudata > Salamandridae > Lissotriton > Lissotriton vulgaris. Next base: position 85,061 of record NW_028249259.1, read on the forward strand.
TGTTTGGTTTAAGTTTAAGTTTATTACTTTAGCAGAGTTACTTAAAACCATTGCTATACAGAATCTTCTTTAGCTCAGTTATAAAGTTTAGCTTTTAGCACATTTATCATGTAAAAACAGGGCTAAAAAACAATTTTCCAGGCTTACAGACCGGTATGCTTATTAAAAGAACAGCGTTATAGTTGCCTGTGTGAACGTTTTGCTGTGCTTGGCCTGATAAAAATAATTAAAACAAAAGGTACTGGGCCAAAGGACGGAAAAGGTCTGTAATGAGTCTTTGAGGGGGAGGGGGAGGAAGCGTGGCGGCCAAGGGAGGTAGTAGAAGATTGTCCAAAAGTCTCACAAATTTACCAGCATGTTTTTAAACAATTTTTTTCGGTCTTCCATTAACAGGACAATCAGCCATTTTTGACTAAGCAGATTTTACCCCTCTTTGTAAATTTTACACAGCCTTTTTACCCTGTGAAGTTTTTCAAGTTGGTCTCACTTCTTCGTCAGTCTGATCGGTAATTAATTCATTATCACTTTCGTCACTTATTTCCAAGTTTTCAAAATATTCCAATACTATGCATGTCCATTCAGGGCCTTTATATTTATTATTTAGCCTTTTCCATCGTGGACTCCTCCTTCTTGGTTGTATTACATGTGGATCAGTTTGACTTGTTATTTCAATCACTTGTTCTGGTTCTTCATCAATTTTCTTTAAACGTAATTTCAGTCTTTTAACAAACCTAGGCCACTTATCTCCTTTTCTGAGTCTTTTAGCTGGCACTGTGCTTTGGCCTTCTTCCAACATTTTCTTATTTTCATTCAGTTGTGGCACATCTATTTCAATGCTGTCTTCTGTATCCCTCTCTATCTGACTAGGTCCAGGTCTTATTTCTGTTTCTTCTTACTGGTTACTAATCTGGCCTGGTTCAGATATTGACTGTAATTGACTTTGTTTTGATTCACTTTCTTCTTCCTGAACCCAATTTCCTACTCCTATCCGGTCCTGCTCAAGATCTTCGAACCCTTGATTTTCTTCTGCTTGAGCTTCCGCCCTTTTTGCTATCTGTCCCTCCTCAGAATCTGGAGTTCTTGGTGGAGTGTTGATTTCCTGATTTTTCCCTATCTGGTTCCCCTCAGAATCACTTTTAATTTGTATTTCTAGGATCTGAGTACCTTCTTCTAAACCTGTCTCATCCTCACTATCACTCTGTCTATCTAGATAAGTTTGACTTCTGGTTCTCACATATTCTGCAGGTATGTCGATTACTGGAATCCAATCATTTTGACTGGTGCTTGGTTGTTCCTCTTCAGCTACTTCAGGATCAATATCTCGAGACCCCTCAGCTGCACAACCTAGTTTCAGTATGCAAAAAAGGAAAACACAATGGATGATATAACTAGGGAAAAGGACAGTATGTAAAGCACAACAACCAATTAAAAATTACAAGTTCGATTTATTTATAAAAAAATACATCATCATCTTAAAAAACAAGCAATGAAATGTTTATACAAAAATTCACAAAATTATGTATGAGGGGAATATTTGTAACACAGTTATACACAAAAACATATAAAAACATTGGTGGCGAACAATAAAAAGCATTGACGCGCGTTTCGGCGTTAACAAAACGCCTTCATCAGGAGCCACATTCAATCTGTAAAACATATATAAAATAAATTAGAGACATCTAATGGTCATGCTTAACTCCTATCAAACAATCAACAGTCCATAACATATTGCTGTGCTTACATAACAAAGAAATCCCTACACAGAGCAGCTACAAATTATAGCTACAACTGGTACAAACTAGGTAATATATATTTGAGCAGTAATTATACCCAAACAGGGGAATTGCCAGGGTATGGATGACGACAGGAGGTCTGTCATCTATAAAGCAACAGTTATAGGTAGTTTACACCTTAGTGTAGTTAGCTTGTGTGCGCTTGGGCCAATATCTGGCGGAGGTTTCCCATTTATAAAGGATGCCTGCACGGACCTAAAACCTCTTTTCTTTAGTCTTACCTAATGAACACAAGATGGGTGTTCTCTATTAGTTCTCGGATAAATCCAACATCTGTTTTCCTGGCGGAACTGTATCTCACCTGGCTAGGAGTGTTAGTCTGAAAAAGATGCATCTATTAGCTATATTGACCGTTCGGTTAAGTGAATCTAATCTCTGTAAAGATGGAGTAAATATGTAGCAATTATTAGTAGTTTTTTTTATCTTACATGTTTCACAGTAAGATAAAAATGACTACTAATAATTGCTACATATTTACTCCATCTTTACAGAGATTAGATTCACTTAACCGAACGGTCAATATTGCTAATAGATGCATCTTTTTCAGACTAACACTCCTAGCCAGGTGAGATACAGTTCCGCCAGGAAAACAGATGTTGGATTTATCCGAGAACTAATAGAGAACACCCATCTTGTGTTCATTAGGTAAGACTAAAGAAAAGAGGTTTTAGGTCCGTGCAGGCATCCTTTATAAATGGGAAACCTCCGCCAGATATTGGCCCAAGCGCACACAAGCTAACTACACTAAGGTGTAAACTACCTATAACTGTTGCTTTATAGATGACAGACCTCCTGTCGTCATCCATACCCTGGCAATTCCCCTGTTTGGGTATAATTACTGCTCAAATATATATTACCTAGTTTGTACCAGTTGTAGCTATAATTTGTAGCTGCTCTGTGTAGGGATTTCTTTGTTATGTAAGCACAGCAATATGTTATGGACTGTTGATTGTTTGATAGGAGTTAAGCATGACCATTAGATGTCTCTAATTTATTTTATATATGTTTTACAGATTGAATGTGGCTCCTGATGAAGGCGTTTTGTTAACGCCGAAAACGCGCGTCAATGCTTTTTATTGTTCGCCACCAATGTTTTTATATGTTTTTGTGTATAACTGTGTTACAAATATTCCCCTCATACATAATTTTGTGAATTTTTGTATAAACATTTCATTGCTTGTTTTTTAAGATGATGATGTATTTTTTTATAAATAAATCGAACTTGTAATTTTTAATTGGTTGTTGTGCTTTACATACTGTCCTTTTCCCTAGTTATATCATCCATTGTGTTTTCCTTTTTTGCATATTGTCTATTTCCCTGCATTACAAATTCAGTATTTGAACAGGGGGTCCTTGTTGTTTACATCAACCTAGTTTCAGTTTCATCCGGCTCAGTCACTCTTTTTGTATGACTGGCGTGAATCCAGTGTGGAACTCCTTCACACTTTACAGCTGTGGTGGTAACTAAAATCACTTGTTGTGATTTTCCCCACCTTGGTGCCAGGCAAGATTTTCGAGTATGTTTCTTTAGTACTACCCAGTCACCTGGGTTCAGGTCATGTGCTGGAGTGGCTTGTCTGGCGACAGCCTCTTCCCCAACCTGGTGAGAGATATAACACACTTGGTCAGCTAGTTCTTTGCAGTACTCCAGTACTAAATCATCAGATATATTTATCAGCTTGTGTCCAGGCACCCATGCTTGCCTCATTGCTCTTCCCATTAGTATTTCATGTGGACTCAAGCCTGTGTTCCGGTCTGGAATACTTTTAAGTCCCATCAGAACAAGTGGCAAAGCATCTGGCCACTCCAATCAAGTATACTCATACATTTTTCCCAATCTTGACTTGATTGCGCCATTCAGTTGTTCTACCACTCCAGAAGCCTCTGGGCGGTATGCACAGTGTAGTTTTTGTTTTACATTGAATGCTTCACAGATTAGACTAACTATTTAACTACTAAAATGTCTTCCTTGGTCTGATTCAATTGTTACTGGAAAACCGAACCTCGGAATAAGCTCCCTGAGCAAAGGTTTGGCTACAGTGAGACCATGATTCCTACGTGTGGGGTAAGCTTCTACCTATATTGAAAATAGGCAGACGATGACAAGAATGTATTATAGTCCTCGACAAGGGGGTACCTGAATGAAATCAATCTGCAATCGTATAAAGGGACCCTCTGCCTTCCCAATCCTTCCTGGTAGTACTACTGTTTTCTTCCCTGGGTTCATTTGTTGGCAAATCAGGCATCTCTGGCAAAGTGCCTCTGCTATGTTCCTAAACTTCGCATTAAACAAACTCTGTCTGAACAACCTAATCATGGCATCTCTTCCCAAGTAAGTATCTCTGAGAACATCCCAGCCTTAGGAGCAAGCATACAGTCTAGTAACATCGGCCTCCCATCAAGATAAACAATGACCCCATCTTCCACCCTTCTCTAACAACCTATCTTCCTCCACTCTTCCTTTTCTTTTGGTTCTGCTCCATTTTGCAAATCTCTCACTTCTTCCCACGTACTCACACCTTCAAGCAACATAAGTTGGCAGTTATTTTCACCTACTTCAACCTTTTTGTTTATAGCCATTCTGAATTTGGCACAATGTTGGGCTAACTGGGCAGCATATCGGTTACTGGCTGTCACTTTGTAATTTACAGATTTGTGAGCAGCACACTTGACCACAGCCAACTGGTAACTGGATTACTTCAAGTAAATCTTTTACAAAATGACCATTTTTAATTGGAGTACCTGAAGAAGTCAGAAACTCCCTTTGCACCAATAGTTGGCCATAGTCATGCACAACCCCGTAACCATACTGGCTGTCAGTGTATATGGTTACTTTCCAATTCTTCCCAAATTTGCAGGCTTTTGCTAATGCAATTAATTCGGCTATTTGTGCAGACTTGACTCCAGGCAAATAGGATGCTTCAATTGGACCTCCCAAAGTACACACCGCGTAGGCAGCACTTAGACCACCTTCCTCATGTCTCATACATGAGCCATCTACAAGCAGCTCATATTCAGGATCAATTAATGGCTCTTCTCTTATGTCTGGACGTGGTTTTGTACTATATTCAGTCAAATCAATATAGTCATGTTCAATTTCTCCCTTCACTTCTGCAAAGTGTGAATTAGGTAGCAGTGTTGTTGGGTTCAAAATATTACACCTGGCAATGGTTACATTTCCTGCACCTACAAGGATTCTCTCATACTTAGTCAGCCGACTAGGTGTGAGATACTGGGTCTTGGTCCTTGTTAACCCAATTACAACTGCATGTGGAACATACGCAGTCACAGATGTCCCATAATAATGGACTCACTCTGCTCAAGGCTCATGCAAGCTGCAGTCCCTGCTTTCAGACATCCGGGCAATGCAGATGCCACCGGGTCCAATGTGGAAGAAAAGTATGCCACAGGACGTCTCATCAGTCTGTGTATTTGAGTCAAAACTGATCGTGCACAATTATCTCGTGTGTCACAGAAAACTGCAAAATATTTTGAATAGTCAGGCATCCCTAATGCTGGAGATGTGCACAGGCATTCTCGTAATTTTAAGAGAGCAGTCATGCTTTCGCCCTCCCATTCTACTGGGTCTTTTGCTCTCTTCTTTATCATTTGTATCAATGGTTTTGCTAGGACTGCAAATCCCACAATCCATTGCCTGCAGTACCCTACAAATCCAAGAAACATTCTGATTTCTTTCTGAGGTAACCCTTCTGACGCCTCTTTCTATCTGGTGCCCCAGATATTTCACTGATGTGGTGCAAAATTGTAATTTCTCAGGGGATACTTTATGTCCTCCTTCACCTAAATTATTCAGTAAAGCAATAGTATCAACAGCACAGTCATTTCGAGTTTTAGACGCCACCAATAGATCATCTATATACTGGACCAGGACTGACTGTCCAGGCAGCACCAAAGACTCAAGGCACTTTTTCAGAATCTGATAAAAAATCGATGGACTCTCTGTATACCCTTGAGGAACTCGATTCCAGACGTACACATGACTGTTGAATTCAAATGAGAAAATAAATTTGCTATCTGGGTGCAATGGAATCAAGAAAAATGTGTGGCATACGTCTATTACAGTAAACCATCCACCCTCCCACGGTATCTGATACAGAATTACTGTAGGATTTGGCACAACTGGACAGCATGGGACAACAATCTTATTAATCTTGTGCAGGTCTTGTACGACCCTGTAATTGTCACTCGGTTTCTTTATTCCAATTATGGGTGAATTACAAGGACTACTCATTATTTCTTGTAAAATATTTTCTTCAACCAAACGTTTTATTTCTGCTGCAACACCTGCTTTTATTTCTGGGCTCATATTGTACTGTCGAGTATTTGGGTAAACTGCACCTTCCTTTATTGTCACTTTTATTGGATCGACATTTTCCATTAATCCTACATCTTTTCCGGTTAAAATCCCATACATTATGCTTTACAGTCTGTTGTAATTCTTCTGGTAAGTCCTCTATAGTTAACTTTTTAGTCTCTGTTTCTTGTTTTGCTAACATTAATTTATAAATTCCGTCTTCATCTGGGGTTTGAATTTCAAAACCACTTGGGATGCAGAAAATGATGCAATTCATTTTGCACAACAAGTCTCGACCTAATAGGTTTACTGGACTTGAATCACATACAACAAATCTATGCATTTCTTTAAAATTGCCTATTCTAACTTCCATAGGTTCTGTAACTAGGGTACTAATTTGTTTATTAGAAACGCCCACTACTTGGATCGCTTCTCCCGAGAGGGGTAGGTTTGGAACGTCTGCTGTTCTTACAGTAGAACGGGTAGCACCAGTATCCAATAGAAAGGTGACATAATTTCCCTCAACCTTTCCTTCAATGTATGGACCAGACTGATCTACCGACAAGGAGGCAGCAAGCATGCACTCCTCGTCCTCCCCTCTCAGGCACCGTCAATAGGTGTCTTTACTAAAAAAATTATCACTCAAAAGAAATTGTGAGGTTGCTGTATCTCTCTTTTCACTTTCCTCCCAATTTGTGGTATCTACACTCTGTTGTGCTTTGCTCCTGTAATTTGGCATAGGTGCAAGGGGTAACTGGTTTTGTATTACCTGCTGATGTGGCTTCCGTGGCACCTCATTCTGCGCCTGTGGATTCAAATCATTATTTTGCACATTACCATTTTGCACAGCCTTACACTCGTTCCTCCAGTGCCCCAACTTGCCACACCCATGACAAGGGAACTTCTTCTTTTCCTCCTCTCTATTGAACTTTCCCCTCGGCTTTCCTCATTTACCATCACCCTGATTCTGGTTATTATTTAATTGGCTTAACTGAAGCTCCTGTTGCTCTGCTAATTTTACTTGGGCCCACATTACTTTTTCTTTTAACTCTTTCCGTTTATTATCCAGCTCATCTTCTCAATATTTAGCATATTTAAGGATTTCATCAATTGGCTTGGCCTGCCAACAAATTTAATGGTCCTTAATCCCTTACGAAATTTCTGGTCTTAATCCTTATACAAATCGATAAATGAAATGCATCATGTCCTTCATATCAATGTTATCTAGTCCACTGTATTGTTTGAATACTTTTAATAAGCGTTCATAATAGGCCTGCACAGATTCATCTTTGTTCTGAGTGGTTCTATCTATTCTAGTCCAATCTGTCTCCTTTGCGGGCACCTTCCCTTTAAGGTAGAGTAGTACCTGGTTATATTTCTTCATAACTTCTTCGGAAGGAGCCCCTGTCTTTGGGTCTCTAGGGTTCTCGTCACTAGGCCAATCAACAGCAATTTTAAATTCTGTCCATAAATCTACAGGAACCACAATGTCAAATAATCAATCTAAATCTTTTAAAAGACATTTTGAAACTTTCACAAATCTCTCGACATTTCTATACCATTCTACAGGTTTCTCATGAAGTTTTGGAAAATCATTTGTAAACGATAGAATATCCTGTCGGGACCATGGGACATGCACATAACCTCACCTGGTACCTCTCTCATAGGACATCATTTTTCCACCTTTTCTGTTTCTTTTAATACATATCCAGAAGCAATTTGTTTAGCTGGAACCTCTTCTTTTTTCTTTGCCCATCTAGTTTTCCATTTTTCTAATTCACCCCATTTTTGCAATAAAGTCATCAGTTCCTTGATTTGTACCTTTTTCCCTTACATATTCATGTTTTCTAGATCTTTGTCAGAAAATTCAACTCAATATGGTTTTTGTAATACTTTAGATTTGCCAATGTCAATTCCCATACTAGTTGCTGTGTTCATTAAATTTTTATGAAACATTTTTGTATTTCTAGTAATGCTTTTACTTATAAATAACAATTCATCCTCACTAAATGTATTTATTCTGTCCAATCCCACATTTCCAGCCATCATTTCCTCCAATTCAACTCTTAATTTATATATATCCAATGGCTTTGGCTATGATTTTGGTTTCTCTATTTCTCTTGTCTATCTCTCTATTTCTTCTGGTGTTACTACTGTGGCACTTCTTGTACCTGAGGATGTCTCCATTTGTAATTCTCTCGTATTAACAGGAGTGGTTTTCCTAATCAAACTACTTTCTGGTTCTCTTATTGGTAAATCCATTAAAGAGATTACTGATTCACATTCACTTGCATGATTGTCTATTATCAAAGGTTCTTTTCTTGGCTGTACTACCGATGTAGTCAAAACTGGAGTTTTAGGACTAGCTTGTTTTGTCTCCGTACAAAGGAACAACTGGGCCAATAGTTACTGGAATTGTTAGGGCTTCCGGACTTGTATTTAATTGGGAAATTTTCTGAATTAATTCACTTCTCTGTTTATTTAATGCTTCTCTATCTCTATCCTGCAATACATTTTCTATTGAAGTCTCATGTACCACTTGTGGAATCAGAGGTGGTTTCAGAAACGGAGCATTTGGATTTACTGTGCTTGGTTCTTCATTATAAGGTGGTGGATTTTTCATTAATAAATCCTCCAAATAGTCATCATCTGACTCACCAATAGTCATTAAATGTTTTGGTTTCTCAGTCCTTTTACTTCCAATAGGTTCTTCTAAAGTCAATACAGGATATAGTCCTTCCACTATCATGTTTTGTCGCCATTGTTTCATTTGTTTATCTCTAGTTTTTCGTGGAAACTTAGGGTAGAATTTACTCAACCCTTTGTCAGTTCTGGGTCTGTCTCGCTCGAAAGCCTCAATCTGACATTTTTCTAGTGCCTCATACTGCGTTAATCTAGGTCTGGGATTTAAATCATTCATACGTGTCCTTAAATTGAACAGAATTCTGCCATTAAAAGTGCCATATTGGGGAAATGCCAAAACTCTGTCATCTTTAGTGTATTCCACCCAATTTTCTAACCATACGCAAGTATGGTAGCCCCAGCCAAACATCATGTATGATGAGGTCGTATTCGGTGGTGGAATAATAATTCCTTCTCTAGTTTTAATCGGTTTATCTTTTTAAAAGAATTTTTTTATTCTTTTTACGAATGACATTTTCCTTTCACCTCCGTACATGATATAAGGTCTGCCTCTTATCATCTGTTCTTTAGCAAAACCTAAGTATTTCCTATCAGGTCTGTTTCCGTCAAGTGGACCTATATGCCACATATATTTTTAACCGGATTTCAGAATTTTCAATTATACTTGGTTGTTTACCTAAAGTGCTTCCAATACCAGTGCATTTCTTATTTTTTTTTCTTTAGCCAATCAACAATGTAGTTTCAAATAACAATAGCCAATGATTGCGCGTCTTTTCTCGAGAGCCGAGTTCCCACGCTCCTGTGCTCACCCCTCCTTTACAATTACTACCTCAGCTACACACCCGCTGTCTTAACCAATACCAGCACGGCTCTGAGTGACGTCAGCGCAGCACCTCGACTGACTCCCTCCTTCGCAAGGTAATACGGAAACCTTTTTCTTTTCTCTTTAAAGTCCAGATTTTATTATTTAACAACGTAAAAACATTGGCCACTGAACCTGAGTGTCTAATTCAAAGGAAAGTAAAATTTCACTCACTACGAGTAAATCCCTTCCGCTTACTCTTCATATACTACGAGTAGATCCCTTCTGTCTACCCTTCATGCAAACATTAGAGAACCTGCTACTCCTTCAGACTTATCCACTCTGGGATATACTAAGGCCAATGTTTCACAAGCGAACCCCTTTGCTCTCAATCAAGTTCAGACGAACCTGCTACTCCTTCCGTGTGACCCTTTCTAGGTGATATCACACAAAAAGTTTTGCCAACGAACTCTTTGCTATCATTTATTCACACACTCATAGAGAAAACCCTAAATAGTGCTTCCGGTTCTACCTAACCATGCACTATTTTCCTCTAGGTAAGTGGCCTCACTGCAGTGTGGCTTCCATTTACCACCCGCTATTCTGCCCGTGGGGATTCCAGACAAAACATATAACAGGTACGAACAGTTTTGGTTAATACATAAATTCAACACAGCATCAATATAATCAATGTAAAATCATACTTGATCGATCAATATTCAGTACATAACTAACTAACTACCTATCTTAACTAAACCCTAACCATACTACTGCTACTAAAAGATTATGCTGATAGAGCGCGCAGGTCACCCAAACTATAATTTTACCATACTCACCTGGGCCCATAAATCAAAAGCTCAATAATATAGTCAGGTAGCCTTTGCTCTACTACCAGTCTATTTTACCTACTAGGTCCTATACCATTGACTTACCAATCCATGTTGCTGTTACCTGTAAACCCTTTGGATCAGGGAGTTAGATTGAAGATAGATAGAGAAAAATAACATTTGCACTCATATAATAACCACAGACTCTGGAAAGTTTTAAACTCTTTATCTAGATTTTTTAAATGGTCATGATCCAAAGATTAAACACCACAAGACTCTCAATATTGAAAATCAGAACCAGAATGTAATTATGCAAAAGATGTATTAAACTGATTTCGATCATTTAGCAATAAGGGAGGGTAAAGAAAGGGAACATGCTATATAATCAAACGATTTGAGCATTTATCAAAAGGAAGGGTAAGAGAAAGGAACACGCTAAGTAATCAAAATAATTTTAGCAATTTTCACAGCAAAGGTAAGAAAGGGAATACGTTAATCAAAACGATTTGAACATTTATTCAAAAGGAGGGTAAGAAAGGGAACATGCTATTCAAGATTTTTCTAAAGATTTAAACCATAGGGCAGGTAAGAAAAGGGAACATATATAAGTTACCCAGACTAGACTGGCATTTCACTGCGTGCAGTGTTCTTGTGGACTCGAGGGATCAAGATGTCTGGAGTACGCCGGAGGGACAGGAGGAACAGTGCGGTGGGAGGGATTGGCCCCCGTTAGATTGTTGTGTTGCCACATGGCGATCACGCTCAGGTTCAAAACTGTTTACTTCACCCAGCAGCCCTGAGGGGACCGGAGGAAGAACTTTGTAACGGGGATGCACTTTGGGAGTCTTACCTTCAACACTGCAAAAGACATTGGAGCAGATTTTTACATTTTCTTCATGCCTCCCACACCACCGGCCCAGCAGCATGATGATGGTGCATGCTGGGAGTTGGAGTTCTCCTATGCTCACGTGACCTCCAACAGGTGAGCCTATTTACAAGAGGAGGAGTCCAGTGTCAACCGCAGCACACAGCGAAGCAGTTATGGTGAAGCTATTCAGAGACTCTGGCTTGGAGCACGGGCACTGAGGAAGGCATCGTTATGCCGAAATGCATTTGCCGCTACCAGCTGGTGTTTTTGTTTAATAAAGGGCTTCCAAAAGATTCCCCTCTGACCTCTGCGCTTTTCTTCTTCGAGGGAAGTGGTTATACATATATTCGCGCCAAGCCAGGAGCGCATCACGGAAGGTCCTGCTGACAAGTTACCCAGACTAGACTGGCATTTCACTGCGTGCAGTGTTCTTGTGGACTCGAGGGATCGAGATGTCGGGAGTACGCCGGAGAGACAGGAGGAACAGTGCGGTGGGAGGGATTGGCCCCCGTTAGATTGTTGTGTTGCCACATGGCGATCCCGCACAGGTTCAAAACTGTTTACTTGGCCCAGCAGCCCTGAGGGGACCGGAGGAAGAACTTTGTAACGCGGAGGCACTTTGGGAGTCTTACCTTCATCACTGCAAAAGACATTGGAGCAGATTTTTACATTTTCTTCATGCCTCCCACACCACCGGCCCAGCAGCATGACCTCCAACAGGTGAGCCTATTTACAAGGGGAGGAGTACAGTGTCAACCGCAGCACACAGCGAAGCAGTTATGGTGAAGCTATTCAGAGACTATGGTTTTGAGCACGGGCACTGAGGAAGGCATTGTTATGCCGAAATGCATTTGCCGCTACCAGCTGGTGTTTTCGTTTAATAAAGGGCTTCCAAAAGATTCCCCTCTGACCTCTGCGCTTTTCTTCTTTGAGGGAAGTGGTCCTATATATATATATATATGTAGGACCACTTCCCTCAAAGAAGAAAAGCGCAGAGGTCAGAGGGGAATCTTTTGGAAGCCCTTTATTAAACGAAAACACCAGCTGGTAGCGGCAAATGCATTTCGGCATAACAATGCCTTCCTCAGTGCCCGTGCTCAAAACCATAGTCTCTGAATAGCTTCACCATAACTGCTTCGCTGTGTGCTGCGGTTGACACTGTACTCCTCCCCTTGTAAATAGGCTCACCTGTTGGAGGTCATGCTGCTGGGCCGGTGGTGTGGGAGGCATGAAGCCCGGATCCCCGTATGCTCGAGGAGTGGGCGGCGTCAAACCTGGAATCCTCGGCGAAACTGATGCAAATCCTAATTAAGTACGCCGAGAGCGACCGGATGAAAATCCAAGATGAAATTGTACTGGTTGAGGCGGAAATAGATAAACTGGGTGAAGATGAAGCCAACACAAAGAAGCTAAGAGAGGAAATGGAATGCCGATTACAAAAGGAGGAAGACATTATCAAAAAACGCAAAGCGTTTAAATTTGAGAGGGACAGGCTGGACTACATTAATGGGCGTATCTTTACGTTTGCTCGCAGATTTGAAAAAAATGATGACCAGCAAAATCCGAAGGGCATTTTCAAACGTGCCAACTACAGCAAAGGCAATGTAAGTTCAGCCTCCTCAGTAAGTCTAAGCTCGACGGAAGGGAGTGAGTTGGAAGGTGAAACGAGAAACACACCGTTGGGGTTTACAGTACTAACGCCTGCACAAGAGGTGAGCCGTTTGTGCGAGGCCAGGCGAGAGACCCTAAGACCACGAGTTGCTTTTGCGCAACCAGGAAAAGCGCAAACAGGAAACGAGCAGAGCGACGCAAACGCCACAAAGAAGGGTGGCGCAACCAAGGGGAAAACAAATCGAAAGTGGTCACACAAAAAGCGGGGGAACCAACAGGGAGCCCCTCAATAGTCAATTTAACCAATACTATCTTAAGCCCAAAAGAAACGAAGATACTTGGTCTTGGGCTTTCATACTGTGCACCTCAGACCTTTGATTATGCCGGTACACGTATGGACATATACAGATTTGTAAGGAAGTTAAAATTGACAAAATTTCACCGCCTGCGACCAAAATCGAGCAAAGACGAAACTGCGGTAACATCAAGTCCCGGTCTTCTCACAGCTGGGGATGCCTCCTCCCTGGAAGAAATCTGGGAACTACAAATGGAACAGAATGAGCAAAGTGAGACGCCTCAGTGCACATTAACTGCCAATACTGCCATCAGTGTCGAGAGAGAAAAGGCAATCACACCCTTTAGGCCGAGATCTAAATTTAATCCCATCTCAGTGCATGACAACTTGGACACATATCAAGATCTGATGGTGGAGGATCTGAAGAAACTCTACACTTGCACGAACAAAAAGAACCAAGCCATTGCACGACAAAATCAGACTTACAATATGTTGGTGAAAAAGCTTAAGTCTGAGGAAAACATAGTTGTGAAGCAAGCGGACAAGGGGGGCAATATTGTCCTCTGGGCTAGATGTAACTACATAGCCGAGGCTGAAAAACAACTCAGCGACACTGCCTGTTACCGTAAAACTAATCTATCGGTGGTAAAAGCGGCTTGGGACGATTTGAATGCTAAATTGATGGGTTGGCGCAGCTGTGGTCTCATTTCTATGGGGGAATTCAAGTTCCTCAAAAAAGAATTCCCGGTGGTTCCAGCATTCTACCTCCTGCCAAAGATTCATAAGGACCCCCTCATGCCACCAGGGAGACCGATTATATCGGCTATTGACAGTGCTACTGAAAACCTATCCAGGTATATTAATTTCTTTCTTCAAGAATGGGTCAAGGGACTAAATTCGTACACCAGAGACACGAGTGATTTTTTGGTAAAATTGTCTCAACATGCTTGGAGTGTGAACTATTTATTAATGACACTGGACATTTGTTCACTTTATACATCTATCAGACATGTAGATGGCTTGAAAGCTACTCAATTCTTTTTAAACAAACGCTCCATACATAATGTACAGCACAACAAAATGTTAATGGGGATGCTTAGCATTTGTTTGCAACAGAATTTTTTCATGTTTGGGGGACAAATTTACCAACAGCTCAGAGGAGTGGCGATGGGCTCTTGCTTCTCCCCCAGTTTCGCGTGCTTGCACATGGGACTGTGGGAGGAGCAAACCCTGATGGGGCAGCACAGACAACTTATGGAACAGCATGCCATGCTGTACCTCAGATATATTGACGACTTGTTTTTTATCTGGAGGGGCTCCATGGAGAGTGCCACAGAATTTGTCAACAAACTGAATGTGAATGACCTCAATCTCCAATTCACTTCTACTATAAGTGATGTTTCTGTGAACTTTTTGGATGTAGAGGTATATGTTGCTAACGATCGAATTGAGACGAAACTACATAGAAAAATCACTGCTGGAAACACGGTACTGCATGCTTCCAGCAATCACCCCCGTCATCTTATTCATAGCATCCCCTACGGGGAGATGCTGAGAATAAAACGCATCTGTAGCAATAATGACGAATGTAGGGCAGCACAGCTACAGTGCAGATTGCGCTTTCTAGACAGAGGGTACAGTGCCAAAATGATAGATGATGCTATTTCAAAAACCTCGAAGGTAGCAAGGGAACATCTGCTACAAAAATGCTCTGAGGTACCTGAGATTAGTGAAACGCCAACAGAGAAAATCCAGTGCAGGGCTATAGTAACTTATAGCCAACAGCATGCTGAAATTCGAAAAATCTTTTCCAGAAATTGGAATCTCGTACGGGGAGACCAAACGATCGGTGATCTGGTAAAACATCAACCCGAGATCACATTTAGGAAATCTCCGTCCCTGGGTAACGCTATTGTCAACAATACTTTAGATGTCCCTAAAAAATGGTGGGAACGCATCACAGGCTTTAAAAAGTGCCAGATCTGTAAGGCCTGCAAGCATGCCATCAACAAAACCCACTATTCGAGCCCTTTCCATGAGAAGCCAATTAAGATTAAGCAGAAGTTGGGATGTAAAACGGAGTTTGTGGTTTACATCTTGGTGTGCCCGTGCGGCCTCCAATACGTGGGCAGTACTCGCCTACCAGCACACAAGCGCATCCTCCAACATCTGCGGGCTATATCTGGCAAGGACCAGGCTTATCCGGTAGCTCGACATTTCGAGAAATGCCACAACAGCAACCCCGAAAAGCTGCAGTATTATTTGGTGGACTCAGTCCTACCTCTGAGAAGAGGGGGTGACAGAAACAGTAAATTGCGTCTTCTGGAAACCCGCTATATACTTGAGCTAAATAGTAAACATCCGGGGGGGCTAAGCAG
This sequence comes from Lissotriton vulgaris, assembly GCF_964263255.1. Taxonomy (NCBI): domain Eukaryota; kingdom Metazoa; phylum Chordata; class Amphibia; order Caudata; family Salamandridae; genus Lissotriton; species Lissotriton vulgaris. Next base: position 100,593 of record NW_028249259.1, read on the forward strand.
CACAGAGGACCTCTATACCTGTTTATAGTAGGTACCTGATTTCCCATCCTTAGTTGGAGATTATATTGCTGAAATGATTCAATCACACAAGTTGTGTTGCAGCAGTCTGCAGATTTTAGAATACAAAATAACACTGAATTAGTTATATTATTTTTTGCACGAGCACTTTATATTTTCTTTTTTATTTTCAGCAACCTGTTAGAAGGCACATAATAAATAGACCTTGTTTTAATATGACTGAGAATTGTACATTCCTTACCCACTGGGGTAGAATTCGTTAACTATGTCAGTATCTAAATATTTAGGGCTAAATAAAACCCTTATCAGTCAGCAGTTCACCTTGCGATTAGTAAAACAGGTACATGCTTTGTGAGGCATTATTAATAACGTACGCTTTTTACGAATTAAAGTGGTGTGAATGTTTATGCTTAAATTTGCACATGATGTATATATATATGAACTTAGAGATATTGTATAGATATATATATTTTTCTATTTTTATACATCAGATTTTCTATATGTATATATGTATGTATGTATATATTTAAATATTTAGATTTACTTATGGATACATATATTTTTCTACATATATTATTTAGAACAATGGACATCATTTTTAGCATATTTTTCTTGTAAATAATGAATTACATTGTGTCCATGCCTCAAATATATAGCAATGTGAGCTTATCGTATTAAGTGACTGGTTGGATTTACATCTTAATATTCTGACATGGATCATTATTGGGAGGTGAATTAGGGCACTGTGCCCAGCATTGTTCTTTGATGTATACCCCTTTAATGTTAACAGGAAGTACTATTGGTCATGTGACTGTAATATTGTTTAAATAGTACCTTCTTCCTCCTTCACATGACATGTGATCAAGCCTCGGCTGAGGCGAAACGCGTCATGGCGACTGGTGGCTGTTTATTCTTCACGAATAAAATGCACTAAACAACGGAGCACGGAGTTTGTGGCTTTACTCGACTCTTTCAGTGTGGTGTGGCGTGGCGCAACTTGGTTTTTGCTGTGCTCGTGCTGAACTTTGCAGAATATATATATATATATATATATATATATATATATACTACCTACTGGCGATAGCCAGTAGGTATATATAGTTAGGATTTTTTCTCTATGGAACTTTTGAAAATTCTATGTCTAATAACTTTGGCGTTTGTGGACGGAATCGGCTGAAATTTTCAGGAAAATGGCACATTTTGTTTCTGAGCAGCCCCCAAAAATTTGGGGGGGTTCCGTCAAGGGGGGGCCGAGAAAAAAGGGGGGTCCCAAAACGCGTTTTTCCCATTCATTTTTCCATAGGGCCTTTGGCCTCACTTTTAGCTCGAACGGCTGAATGGATTTACACGAAACTTGGCAAAATTGTAGGGACTGTTAGCCGCCCGATGTGCCTTTGCTGGGTCTCAATATATGTGCTCCAGTGGATTTTGAGAAATTAACGTTTTAAAAAACAGATATATCTGTGACAGCGTCCTAGATAGCGCTCCAGATCGCGTACTTTTCGCGTAACGGAGCTTTGCAAAGCGAAGCTGATTGGCTCTCCGGTGTCTGTCAACATTCTAAACAGTCCGGTGCGGCCGCCATCTTGTCTCTCGGTAGGATCGAGAGACAAGAGAAGGAGAAAAATGAAGGGGTAATTTAATGAAAGGGGGCAAGGTAGACCCCTCTTGACCCCCTAGGAATGATGTTGGGGTTATTAAAGGCTCCCGTGGGGCAAATAAAAAAAAATGATTTTTCGCGGTAGAAGCGCTTCTCGGTTCGCGAACCGGGTCGCAAACTGGTAGCGAAACGTGAATTCGCCATTTTGTGTTTCGATTTAATTAAATTACTAGATGGAGGAAAAGCAATGTGAGTATTGGGTATAAGGGGGTATGGGAGACGTACCCTGACCCCCTATGTTTTCTGAGGGTGGTTGAGGAGGCTCATATATGTTGATACTTGTCTTCCAGCGGTTGCGCGTGAGCCTTTTTTGGGGGTTTTTTTGCCGCTTGACTTCTGTTAACGATTGATTCGAAGGAAATTAGGAAGTGTCGATCGCCATTTTGACACTGCGAGTAAATATATTGTTAAAAATAATTGTTATAAATTAATTCATATTGATAAACATTGTCTGCGCCATCTTGCCTTTTTTCCAATGCCACACTTTTGTTGTGTACGGCAGCCATTTTAGATGTCTTGACCAGACTCACTCGCTGTACGCCGCAGATCCTCAGCATGGCTCCCCACCCTCGCAAGCATCTCCCCCACGCACTGGTCACCCGTGCTCTCTCTCTCATGCATGGGCCATAAACTTCCCCCCATCTGCGCTGCTCTTCCCTGAGTATCACACCCTGTGCCCGCCCGACACCTCCCTTTCACCCTGTTCACTACCGCACCCTCTGACACTCCTCTTCCTCTGTGTCTGATTGTTCAGGCCGGTCCCAGGCTATCACCTAGCCCTGCGGATGTAGTTTATGGCCCCAACTGTAAAGAATCACCCCTGTTCAAAGGAGTTACAGTAGATCAAGGTCGCCACCTCATGAGATCCGTCACAGCACACGCGTTCCTACTATCTAATAATGATCCTGTATTGTGATTGGGGAGGGGATTCTCACTGTAAGGGTGTGTGGGACCTAGCCTGAAGCGGAAGATTCCAGTGATGCCTTTTTGTACATCAAAGTCTTCACAATTATGAGTAATGTAATGTAATGTAATGTAAGGGGTTATTTATACCGCGCAACTATCGCTCCAAGGAGCATCTTGGCGCCCACTTGTATGGCTGAGTCACATTAAAAATATATAGCACTCCAATAAAGTAGTAGGATTATAACACTTTAATAACTTATAAATATATACAACGCTCCAACAAAGTAAACACGTTAAAAAAAAACTTTTTAAACAACTATTTATATGACATTGCTTTAACCAGGATAGACAAAGAAATGTCACAGTGATGTAAAAGTTTCTGAAAGAAATGCCAAGAACGTCCCATGTGAAAGTGAATTTTATCTGGCAATTTTTTTCTTTTCCTTCTCATGAAAAGAAAGTTAATGCCAGGTTCGTTACCTGCCTCATCTGCAAAAAAAAAAAGTCATGAGAGGGACCGAAAAAAAATATAGCTATGGTAATCATACCATGCATCGGCACATGGAGAGGTGGCACCCTCTTAATTATTCTAAAGCACAACTTCGAGATTTGGTGGATAATCCCCTTTCGGCAAAAACATCCATCAATGACTTAGCAATAAGTGATTCAGAGGCAAGGGAAACGTTCCAAATCTGCAAAAGAACTTTGGGCAGATGAGATTGACTTGTGTAGCATGTTGAAAATTAATTTCATGCGGAGAGATGAGTATTACTTTAATAAAGAGATCATATGAAAATCATCAATGTCCAAAACGTCCTAGAAAGTAATTTTTTTCATTTTTGAGGAAGAGAGATAACTTACAGTGGTACGGGGTTGTTTTCGGTCGTACTAGGGGGGCCAGGTGACATTCGTTGGGGGTGGCTTAGGGGCATTTAAAACAACTTCCCTGATACAGGTAGCATATAAAGTAGAGGCTAAATACCAGGATCTTTATCGATTGCTTTATGCTGTACAAAAATGAAAAACACATACAACAAACTTGGACCATTCATATTTTCAATGTTTCTGCGTACTATACTTTTTAACCCTTAACTAATTGAGCTGCTTGATTTCACCTGCTTTAAAAAAAAAAAAAAAAAAAAAACAATCGGAAACAGTGGCCATTTCTTCGAAACTTACCAATCTACGCGTTACAACTACGTTTGCTTTTTCAAAAACCTTTAATAAAAATGTTGGTGCCCAAATACGGGCCTACAACCCCGTGGGCCGGCCACGGAGCAGGCTGGAACTGTAAATGGGGGGGGGTATTTATTTGTGGAAAACATAACAGAGTCAGTAGTCGTTGATTTCATAGTAAAAAGTGCGACAAGTGCAACAAAATCATATCGATAATTCATTGTGAGCAAGTACCATTAGTGTCGACAATTCCAACCTTCAATAATAAATACAGTAATCAATGATGCATTAGAACTTAATATCAATTCATTGTTCGAACGTGTAATCAGTCTTATCCCATATCAATTCATGTGCTAAAAACTGCATACCTATCTCATGATATCAAGGCTGAGCAATCGGGGCACAACAAGGAGTTGAGAGTTTCATTTGTACCGGCGACATTTTGGGTGAGGTCAGGAAGGTCCAAGTATAGTCAAAATGTCTCCACCAACTCGTGGTTGGACCGGGACCTCTTTCGGCAGTCCAAAAGTTTTCGTTGAAGGGTAGCAGAGGGGACTGGCGACATGAACCATCAGTGAAAGTGGGGTGGGAGGAAACAATCTCTCCTACCGGGTCATACTGGTGTCCCACCGGAACTGATCAAGTTGGTAGTCTTGCAGGATTTTGATCATTTCAAGACTGAGGCCGGCGCCGGCATGAGCGCGCCGACGTCCCTCGGCTACATCGTGGTCGTTCCGTGGGTGATCATGGCAGTCATTTCTCATCGGGGGCCCCAGTGGCTCTTATAGAATCTTCAAAGTTGAGGAGAACGTTTCTGGACGCAGGACTCATTTTCTAGCTGAACTGAAAAGCGTCGTTGTACTGCAAAAGTAAAGGAGACCCTCGCTGGGTGAGCGGAGCATCATTGCCTCGCAATAGTGGACAAGACCTTTTGTCGGGTGAGTGCAGCGCGGCTGCATCGCAAGAGTGGAGGAACCCTTTTGTTGGGTGAGTGGAGCGTTGGGGGTGCAGCTGAGGGGCCCCCACCTGGGGGGGTGGGAGAGGCTAGTTCGCGCCGCCTCTCCCTCCCAGCGCACCCCACGCCGACACCTGGCGTTGATATCCGTGATGTCCGGACTAGGCGATAAGAGGGGGGGGTCGGAGGCAGAGGCAAGACATCCCCCCCGTGGCCTGCAGGGCGCCGCTTCAGGACCGAACGGGGAGCTCATATCAAGCCGGGGCCAGACAAGGAGATACGAGGGGAGGGTCGGTGGCATTTGCAAGACATTCCTCTCCAGTGTTGTCGCAGCTAGAGTTCCCGTCGGCCTCGGCTCTTCTCCTGGTCCGGGGGGGGGGTCGGTGGCATGTGCAAGACATCCCCCCCAGTGTTGTTACAGCCATTATTGAAGAAAGAAGAAGATACCGTCAGCCTCGGTTCCTCTCCTGGTGCACCTTACGCGACAAGCCTTTTGATGGGTGAGTGGAGCGTTGGGGGTGCAACTGAGGGGCCCCCACCTGGGGGGGTGGGAGAGGCTCGTTCGCGCCGCCTCTCCCTCTCAGCGCACCCCACGCCGACACCTGGCGTTGATATCTGTGATGTCCGGACCAGGCGATAAGAAGGGGGGGGGTCGGAGGCAGAGGCAAGACATCCCCCCCCCGTGGCCTGCAAGGCTGAAGAAGAAGGGAATCGGGAGACCAGAACATTTCGGCCCATCCACGCCACGGCTGATGGCGGTTAGCTGGGTCCCGCCCTGCACGTGTCGAGGCCTCATCTTCTGGATGGGCGTAACCGTGGCCCTGTTGCACTTCGGGAGTTTCCGGAATGGGGGTAGGTATCTGCTGATTTGTATCTATTTCATGTTACTGTTAATGGGCGTGGCGGGCGGTGGGACAGACATGCTTGGAGCAGTGGGGGGGTGGCGGAGCCTAACTACCTCGTGGCTGCCGTAACGTCAAGCTTGGCTTTTTTCACTACTTTCATGTTTCTTATTTCTAGCGAAGTCAAAAACTCATCAGTGGCCTACTGATTTTGTTTGATTTCTTTCCCTTCCTTTTCAAGTGTGTTTCATGATAATCTACAATATACACTTGTACATATGAGTCTGATACAGGGCGGATCTCTGTATAACTATGGATAATTAGATATTAGGATGACATACAAAGCTCCCAACCTTCTTATATTTTCTCTTAAAGGGTTTCAAATTGGGGACAAATATTAGGCTGTGCTCTAGAGGTTGACGGTGTTGCTCCACTGGTACTCGGGCCTTCTCATGAAGCAGAAGGAGCCGCTCTCAATCTCCTTAACTCTTCCCTTGCAAAGTTGACCGGATTCTTAGTCTGCAACTGCTTCAGCATACTTGCAGTTCCACACAAGTCCTTTTTATTGGGGTCTCCTCTTGAAAGCAGTCTTGCATATGCGGCAAGTAACTTTTCTTGCATTCACCTTTTTTAAGACTTGTGAAAATTAATTTCAAAACATTCAATAAATACGGTGTTACTATGCATTGTGTCAAATGCTTTATTAAAAATATGCAGAAAATGTTCCCTTTATTTGTTGTTAAGGTCTTTACAAGAGAATTTGAAAGGAGAAAGTAGGAGATGAATAACACATGTAGGACGTTAAATCTCAAACTGCAAAAATTGATAAAGAGGGTGGACCAAAGTCTGCATGATGAATGCCAGTGGAAGCGTTTCAGGCACACTGCGAAGATTTTAAAAAATATAAATATTGTCAAGTTTTACTTTGACTTGTGATGTTTGATCTCATTTAGTCACTTCAATCTAATTTTAAACACTAATTTTCTTTTTGTTTTGCAGATTAACTACAATACTTATTTTGGACTCCATATTACATGTTGTTTATTATATTATTTTGTTACTTATAGTTCTAGTTATTTATTGTAGTGTTATCTTTTAGTTATAGTTCCGGTTATTGTTTTAATAAAAGTTAATTAAAAATGTACATACGTCTGTTTTTTTGTGCGGGTAGCAGTCATCAATAGAAATAATATTTATAATTTGAAGTATAATGCTGAAGCTCACTCATTAGCAACATATTGTGGTGAAATTTTAACCTATGTGCTGACGTAAGTGTTCCATAAACTACTACTATGGTAACAGGCAAAATACTGTTTGGGGGTAGGGTATAATACGCAGGAATGCTGTAAAAATAAATGGGCAAGGGCTGTTTTGTTTTCCATTGTTGCAACATAAAGTGATCGATAAAAATCCGATAATCAGGCCTATCAGCGACGAAGACAGCAGGCCGAGTCTCTTTTGCTCAACGGCTCCCTCATGGGACGAAGAAACGCCCTTTTTCGCGAAATAGGAATATTTTACTTGCAGGACAGTTGTTAATTTCCCGTGAAAATACATTAGCCTGGAACATTGTTAGTGATAAACTGTAAATGCATCTGGGTCCTTTGCTTAAAAAAAAAAATATAAAATATATTTGTGAATTAGAATAAGAATATATGTTACAGCTATAGATATTTGCTATTAAAAAACCATTGAAATTCACTGAAAAAACCATAGGTTTTAGGCCATATATAGTTAGGGATTAGCATTTACAAAACCTTAATTTACTCGCACAAAACCATAGAAATTCGCATATATAGTTAGATGCAATAACTATATATCGCGCACCCGCAATCCACTGCTGATGATGTCACATATTACATCATTCATGACATGGTCAGTGACATCACTGATGACATCACTGATGACATCATCCAGTGACTGTATGTTTCTGTAAAGTTAAAATATGTCTTACATATTGAAGAATGAGTGGATGTATAAGTGTCTGGATGAAGGATTGAGTAGGTGCATGACTGATTGTATGAGAGAGTGATTAAATGTGTCTCACTGAGTGCTTGGGTTAGTGACTAAACTGTCTTAATTTTTGCATCATTATTTCTGTAGTTCTGTAAACTGCTGCATGTGTTGATCAGTAGCTATATGAGGAACTATATGGGTTATTGATTGGTTGCCCAAATATTTGTATGGGAGAGTGAGTGTGTGTGTGGGGGTGGCTGGGAGGTGTGTGACTCTGTGCATAGATGTGTGAGCAGTTGATTCACTAGATGTATGGGTTCAAAAGTGCATGTGGAAACAGCTGTATGGGCGGTTGACTGTCTGCATGAGTGTATTGGTGAGTGATTGGATTTCTCAGTGCTATATGTCAAAGTAAGTACATATGTAAAACACAGTACATGTAAGAGTTGACATATATAAATAACTGTGCATAAGAGCCAGTGAATGTGTGAGTGGCTCTATGGATCATTGTGAACTTGTATCAGTGATTGTATAAGAGAGTTAATATGTGTTAGTATATGTTTTAATAAGTAAGGTGTGTATAACTGTATAGTTGAGGAAATGGAGGTGTGATTGATTCTTTGCATGACTGACTAGGTGTGTGAGTAACTCCATGGATGAGTGACAGTCTGTGAGTGTCTGTTTACACTGAGTGTATCTAAGGTTATATTAGAGTCTGAAGAGGTTCATCGTATTATCACATGAATGATGTCATCAGTGATGTGATCAGTAATGGAAAATGAGATTTCATCAGTGATGTCATCAGTGATGTCATTTGAGATGTCATCAGTGATATCATCAGTGATATCATCAGTGATGTCATTTGAGATGTCATCAGTGATGTCATCAGTGATGTCACTGACCATGTCATGAATGATGTAATATGTGACATCATCAGCAGTGGATTGCGGGTGCGCGATATATAGTTATTGCATCTAACTATATATGCGAATTTCTATGGTTTTGTGCGAGTAAATTAAGGTTTTGTAAATGCTAATCCCTAACTATATATGGCCTAAAACCTATGGTTTTTTCAGTGAATATATATATATATATATATATATATATATATATATCCGTTCCAACTCCTACTCTCAGCCAAAGTGCAGAGTCCTCAACGTAGGTACAAACCACAAACACTGCGACAAGTTAGTTCAAGGGTGGTTTATTGCTCTTTAGTCCCCAGCATGACGCGTTTCGGCTGCAACACGGCAGCCTTGATCACATGACTGAAAAGAACCAATAAGTGTGCTTATATACTGTGAAAGTTCCCAATCATACTTAAATGCAACATAAACATAGAAGAAATACTTTTTGAACGGAGCAGTTATTTACAATTCTCATCGCCAATGTACAAAATTCACGAACAAAAGGCAAGATTATGACATGAAAAATATCTATCAATGTAAACACTTAACTAGGCAGATTTAATATATTTACACACTATTTACAAATAAATATATTATATTATAATTACATCTATGGAAATAAAGTGCTTTGCCCATCATGTTCATGATTCTCTACAAATCACGTATTTCAGTATTTCATAGTTGCAACAAGTCTCACATATAGGGAACGTGCAAAAAATGCTATTATAAAGTGCATGTTTTGGTGATAATGTGCAAAATAGTGCTAGTTAAAATCGAGTACTTTACTCTACTTTTTGTTAGGGAGTGCATTGGTGGTGGCACGCTAATTTAATCTCTAATTATGAAGAGTTGCATGCCACCCACTTACAGAAGTAAATGTGTGTCATAGTCACAGTGACATCAAAAAACTTTTTATAGACAACGTGGGTCATAAGGCTCAACGGAGACATCATGGCATAGTGCCCAAATATTACATAGGAGAAGCCACACACGTGGGGGTATGGAGTCCAGCAGATATTTCCAGTTGATCTTATGGCATAGTGCCCTATTCATTAATTCAACGGGCAACTAAATCCCCACGGATGCTAGATAGTAAAAGAAGTAACAGGATGGCTGATATGCCATACTATGCTGCTACCTCTTAGAGGAAACAATAAAGATCCTCCCCTGTATTTAAACCGTTAGGGATTCTAGTATCGAGTAAAACAATATATTTACTCTCAAGTTGCCTTAGTGCTTTCTCCCTATTTCCCCCTCTGATATTCTTCGGCACCGCATCAATGATGAAATATTTCAATTCATTTAAGTTCTTATTGTGGACCAATTCGAAATGCCGGGCTACCGGATAGTTACCATCCGAATTGACCACCGCCCGTAGGTGTTGTAGGATGCGGTTGAAAGCCTGCAGTTTGGTGCTCCCAACGTACCTGAGCCCGCAGGTACACTGGAGCACATATACTGCAAAGTCCGTGCGGCAGGTGAAATGATCCCTGATCTTAATGGGAGTAGGGTCAAAAGCAGAGCAATACTCACTGGTGTTTACACCAAATTTGCAGGCCCTGCAAGATATACATTTAAAGAAACCGCATTTGTTGGAGATACGATAAGGTTTGATAACTACCTCCGGACTGGATCTAACCAACATATCCCTCATAGAGGGAGCTCTTCTGAACACAACACCTGGTTCAGCTGGTAAGAGGGGTGCCAAGGTGATATCGGTCTTAAGAAGGGGCCAGTGTTTTTTCAGAATTCCTCTCACTTTATTGTGATCATCATTAAAGGTGGTTATGAGGCTAATGTTATTCGATGGAGTGTCAACCTCACTCTCAACTGGACTGGGAGTAGCCCCCCCGGTGATGGATGCTAGATACTCATCCCTGTCCAGTTGGTTGGCTCTGTCTTTTGCTTCTAATAAGAGAGCCACCTCATATCCTCGGGCACTGAATCTTTTCAGTGCCTCATTCTGGCATCTTTCCAGATCTGACGGGGTGCTACAGATCCTCCTCATCCTAAGAAACTCCCCATAAGGGATGCTTCTGATCAAGTGGTTAGGATGGGAGCTACTCGCGTGCAGTATGGCGTTGCCCGCTGTAGCTTTTCTATGCAAGCGAGTATTGATTCTCCCATTCTCAATATAAATCTCTACATCAAGAAATTGGATGACTTGTGTACTGATTTGTGAGGTAAAACCCAGATTCAGGTCGTTAACATTAATCAAATTGACGAATTCATTCGCTGTTTCCAACGAGCCTCTCCAAATTACACAAATGTCGTCAATGAAACGCCAAAAATGTACCAAGGAGTTGGGGAAATGGTCGGCGAGTACTTTTGTGAGGACATGCTCCTCCCACCACCCCACATGTAAACATGCGTAGGTAGGAGAGAAGCATGCCCCCATAGCCACCCCTCTCAACTGCTGGTATACCTCACGATTGTACAAAAAGTAATTATTGTTTAAACATAATCCTAGCATGCTCATTAACATATTGCTATGTTCACTGTAAGATATACTCCTTTTGTTTAAATAATACCTTACTGCATTTAAACCATCATTGTGAGAGATGCTGGTGTATAATGAATTAATGTCCAAAGCTATCAAAATAAAGTCATCTTCCCACTTGATGCTGTTAATTTTGGAAAGGAAATGACCAGTGTCCTTTATGTAAGATGGTAGATTTTCTACATATTCGTGCAGGAATTGATCGACATACTTCGAAATGGACTCCAGTAAACTCCCTTGGGCGGAGATGATAGGTCGCCCAGGGACCGGTAATGTTTGCTTGTGTATTTTGGGAATTAAATAAATATATATATATATATATATATATGTATATATATATATATATATATATATATATATATATATATATATATATATTTTGCTCACCAAGGCAATCCCGATCCGGAAGGCAGGTTGCAGGGACGGGCTTCCCCTGACAATTAATTTACCACCAAGGAATTATACTCGCACTCCTCCAGGACATGAGTTCAGCAGGTTTTGAAGTGCTGTGTGCTGTAAAGGCACAATGATAAAATAAAAACCTGCTGAACTCATTTCCTGGAGCAGTGCGAGTATAATTCCTTGGTGGCAAGAAAAAAAAAAATATATATATATATATAAATATATATATATTACCTACTGGCGGTCGCCAGTAGGTATATATAGTTAGGATTTTTTCTCTATGGAACTTTTGAAAATTCTATGTCTAATAACTTTGGCGTTTGTGGACGGAATCGGCTGAAATTTTCAGGAAAATGGCACATTTTGTACCTGATCAGCCCCTGAAAATTTGGGGGGGTTTCGTCAAGGGGGGGCCGAGAAAAAAGGGGGGGTCCCAAAACGCGTTTTTCCCATTCATTTTTCCATCGGGCGTTTGGCCTCACTTTTAGCTCGAACGGCTGAATGGATTTACACAAAACTTGGCAAAATTGTAGGGACTGTTAGCCCGATGCGCCTTTGCTGGGTCTCAATATATGTGCTCCAGTGGATTTTGTGAAATTAACGTTTTAAAAAACAGATATATCTGTGACAGCGTCCTGGATAGCGCACCAGTTCGCGTACTTTTCGCGTAACGGAGCTTTGCGAAGCGAAGCTGATTGGCTCTCCAGTGTCTGTCAACATTCTAAACAGTCCGTAGCGGCCGCCATCTTGTCTCTCGGTAGGATCGAGAGACAAGAGGAGGCCACAACGAAGGGGGAAATGAAGGAAAGGGGGCAAGGTAGACCCCTTCTGACCCCCTAGGATTGATGAGGGGGATATTAAAGTGCCCCGCGGGGCCAAAAAAAAAAAAAAATTGTTTTTTTCGTGGGGTGCGCCCGGTTCGCGTACCGGAAAGCAGTCTGGGGAGCGTACTATAAGGAAACAAGAATGATTGACTTTTAACTTATTGTATGTTTATTGATTGTTCGTTTTTTTTTTTATTTTTTTATTTACGGAGCTACATGTAGGTATCAATGTAGAGTCTATAATTTAATAAACGCCGTCTCCTTTGTAGATATCTTGCTTGTTGTTAAAGAAGTTATTGTGGTATATGGAATTCATACCTTAGTCTGTCTGGAAAGCCGAAACAACATGGTGGCAGGAGATGATAAAGTGATGTTAAATACACATTGGGGATTATATAGTGGGAGAAAGGAAGTAACTATGAACAAAGTTAGTATGTAACACAAAAAAGTTGCACAGTATATTTTAAGTCTCACTTTATATTATATCTATTTTGGTACTATTTCATAATTTACATATAAAAAAGAACAATGTCTCAAACTATTTTTAATTTTTAAATAAAAATGTATTGTTGTGATTTTTCAAAATCTAAAATAATTTCCAACATTAATTCATCAGGTATGTCCTCCTTTTCATTCCATGATTCAATTTCTTCTACACAATTAAGAGAGTGATCCATAAAGTCTATTTCCTCTTTGTCTTCCTTAGGATTGTTTTCCATATTAATTTCAAATGAAATATTAATTTCATTTTGTTGTCCTTCCATTTTCTTGCTGTAAATTGCATAAAAAATAAATATATCAGTACAGAAAGGGCACTGTTGGGTTTCAGTACAGACAGGCAGTTTGGTTATTTAAACAGTGTTTTTTTCTTTGGGCAGTGTATGGTATCAAATTGGAAGTAGAAATATGAAGAAAATTATCAAATAAACTCTTAGTCAATTCTGAATTATGCTTGAGAAGTCTAACTCTATCTTTAACTCAGGGCCGGCGCTAGGCATGGGCAGCGTGGGCTGCCGCTCAGGGCCTCGCACTCAGCCCACCAGCATGGGGCCACGCACTGGTGATGTGTCCTTTTGTTTTCCTGGAGATCTATCACAAAGAAAGGTGTCGCCTGCAATTAAGGTCCATTGGCGGGGGCCCCTCCTTGGGCCTCTCATGGATGGTGTCAGGAGGTATAGGGGAGGAAGAAGGAGACGCTCCTTCAATTGCAAGGAGACCATTCACAGACACTGTGGGGGTCCATTGTCCAGCATTTTGGCGCACCCTCAGTTTTAACTTTTAGACTACAATCAATTCTCACACCTATGAAGGTGTGAGAAATGCGTGTGGATTAAAAGTTAAAACTGTGGGGGCGTCAAAATGCTGGACAATGGGGCCCCCACAGTGTCTGTGCATGTTCTCCTTGTAAGTGGCCAGTTATGTAATTTGGAGGGGGCCTTGCTCACGTTCCCTTTTAGCTCAGGGCCTCGCAAATCCTTGGACTGGCCCTGCCATAACTAAAACAGAGAAGTCTATTTTATTCTATAAGTATTACAGAGTGAAAGAATAAAACTGTCTGAAAATGTTTTTCTAATTAGCTTTCAGTACAGAACATACTTCAGTTTTAAAAATAATATCTTACCTTTTAAATATAACTTGAAGTTATCAGTTGATTTTTTGTTATTCTGCACTTCACGAAGTAGTAGTCAAAATGGCTGTGTTTCTCTCTCTTTGTTTATATATATTCAGGTACATAACCAATCAAATGTCATGATATAATAGTAGAAATTGAAAGTAATATTTTAATTGGTTGACATTTCCAACACTTTTGATATGTTTTGTGAAGTAATTTACCTCAGGGATTTTAGAGAGTTCTACATGCTAAATGGCTAAATCGTATTCCAACTAAATTTGTGAAAATGGTAGGGATTGGTATGTAGTATGAGCTACTGTTTAATTGGTGAAAGTGTCTCCAGTGGTTTTTCTGTAAATTACTTTCCCACCTTTTTTAAACGAGTGCTTGTCAGTGCGTTTCCCGGTACGCGAACTTGCAGTGTTACGGGAGTCCTCCATTTTGTGTTTCGGTAGAATTGAGATACAAGATGGAGGGTAAATAATGTTCAGAATGGTTAGATTGGGGTACTTTAGACGTATGCTGTTTCCCTAAGTTTTCTGAGGGTGGCTGAGGAGGCTCATATATGTCGATAAAAAAAAAAAAAAAATTTGCGTGGTTAGCTGCAGGTACGCGAACTGGGTAGCGTACCGGGAAGCGAATATAGGTGAAAATAAGTGAAAAAAAGGTACATTCGAAATTTCAAAAGAGTACACTAAGTTAAGGTAGCTCTGAAAAGAGCTTTTGGGTTCTGTGTATGTTCTAGAAACTTATAAGTAGGAACCAATACACATTCTTAAATTTAGTATGAAAACTCTGTTTCCCTCATCTGAGAAATGCACGCCATCTCCTCTGTAGATATCTTGAATGTAGTAACGCAAGTTATTGTTGTAGATGCAGCCCATTCCATGGTCCCTCATGTAAGCTGAAACAGACTTATTTACATGCTTCCTCGATTTCTCAATTTGTGGTCAAAATTGATTGGACCACCTCCATTTTTGTCTTTGGCATATATTAGTATATACCAAGGCAGTTTGAGGAAAAAGTGTCATCAATTGCTCAAAGGTGTCCTTTAAAAGCATTTCCAGACCTACCCCAGTCAAAGTGCCCAAATCGTTTCCTCCACAGTGCACTATTATGAGGTCAGGGGTTGGCAAATGTAAAAAGGTTTTCACCAATGGTATCAATTGGTGACATTTCAATCCTCTTCGACCAATCCATTTGATTTCCACATTTTGTAAATTGAGGTTGTGTAAATTTCTGTTATCAGCATACCTGTGAGCCCAGTGGATGTAGCTATGTCCCAGAATCCAGACTGAAAACATGGCTAGAGGAGTTTTTGCTGCAGTCAGATGAAGTGTGGGAATGAAATGGCAGTTGAAATAGTGATGTTTGTAATGTAAAAAACTGTGGAGTTTAAGTGCAAATGATTCATTAGCAGTGATTGGTGTATTTCCATTGCTGAAAACAGAAAGTTAGGGTGCATGGATGTGTTCTTTGAAAGATGTAGTTTGAATGGTTATTTAAAAATGTTGTTATGAAAGATTGCAGTGGATTAGCAGGTGTACTGAGAGTTCAGAGTTCATTTGAAACATTGTTGTGTGAACTTGTGGCCATGACAGGTCAGGCAGGCAGTAGTTGCTATGGAAAAGAGGTAGAAAGGGCAGAGGGGGGAAGGGTGTTGATTTGAAAAAAGTGAGGGAAGAGTTTTTATTGGCTGACATGAGAGATATGTGTGTTGAATATCAGCGTTTCGGTGCCTTTGTTGGTTCCAGCCTCTGGAGTGCATACCTTTAATTCTGGTACAGAATAATTGGTGTGTTTCTGAGACTGTTTTCAATTTGAAAAAGAATTTGTAAAGGTGAGTTATCGTTTATATATTTTAGTTAAAGAGTAGTATGCTTTTTTGCGTAAATAAGAAAGTCAGCTGTGTATTTAAAATGATGTTTTGCGTCAAGTGTTTGCATTCTGCTTTCAAAGGCGATTTTGCATTCTTCATTTACAGAATCGGAAAAATTATTGGTTCGGTAAAATACCGAATCAGTAATTTTACCGATTCTGTAAATTTGCTATGTAGGGGGGAGTCTTCTGAGTCTCAAATGATTTAACGAATCGGTATTTTAGCATGAAATCAAACTTCATGGTAAAATACCGATTCCGGTGTGCATGCACATTTGTGCATGCACACGTATGTCATGTGAAAGGCAGACCTGCCCTTACATGAATGTAGGTGTATTATTGTTTTACATAAAAGGTTTTAAAACTTTGTTTGAAATCAAATGCATGCACACTTAGGACCCGATGTAGGTGGTCGTTTAGGCCATTCACCGACCGGTTACGGCCGATTTCGGTCGTTTCCGACCTGTAAATGGCTAAAAGGTATGTAGGCGCCTAAATCCAGGGTCACATGTAGGTAAATCTACATTTACAGAATCGGTGAAATTGTTTTTGATGGTAAAATGATGTGACTCCTGCAATGCGTCGCTTTTGCGGAACAGATATATGATGTAATTGTGTTGTTAATGTTACGGTGTACATGTAAAAAATGATGCATAAGTGTTGCACGGGCATTGTAGATACTCTCCTATGTGTGCTTAGCAATTTCAAGTCACTTACCCCGGGTTCAAGGGCCTTGTAAATACGTCCCCATGTGTGTCTGGTCATTTGAAGTCACTTTCCTCGTAGTGCAAGGCCCTTGTAAATACGCCCCCATGTGTGCCTGGAAAATTTTCATTTTGATTGTTTGAGTTACATAGCCATGTTAAAAGTTATTGAAAAAAAGGTGCAAGTTCCTTAAAAACACGTTTTCATGTGTATTAGGGCATTTTAAGTCTGTTCCCCATGAATGTAGGGGCCAGATGTAGGTGGCCGAAAATAGCCATTTACCGATCGGTAACGGCCGAATTCGGCCGTTACCGACCGGTAAATGGCCATTGACATGTAGGGGCCCTTAAATGTTGCATTTTCGGTAATTTTACCGAATCTGTAATTTTACTGATTCAGTAATTTTACCGATTCGGTAATTTTACAGATTCGGTAATTTTACTGAAAATGCAAGATTGAAATGTGGGTAGCCAATTTTCCATTGGCACATGGCTTTCAGAATCGGTATTTTACCATGGAATACAAATCCATGGTAAAATACCGATTCCTGTGTACATGCACATCTGTGCATGTACACATGTGCCATGTGACAGACAGACGTGCCCTTAGGGCATGTCTGTGTGCCACATTGCACACATACCCGTTTTGGGGGTGCTAGATGGTGTCAAAGTGATACCCCCTGCACCCTTGACAAATTCGGTATTTACCGATTCGGTAAATACCGAATCGGTATTTGAATTGAATCCTATGGGCTTCAAGGCCCATAGGATTCAATAGCAAATACCGATTCGGTATTTACCTAATCGGTAAATACCGAATTTTTAAGGAATCGGTAATAAATTAGATGTTGGTACCTACATCCCATTTACCGATTTTGAAATACCGAATCGGTAAAATTCGGTAATATTCGGTATTTCAAAATCGGTAAATGTGATTTACCTACATCTGGCCCTAGGTGTATTATTGTTTTACATAAAAGGTTTAAAAACTTTTTTTGAAATCAAATGCATGCACACTTAGGGCCCGATGTAGGTGGTCGTTCCATGTCATTTACCGACCGGTTACGGCCGATTTCGGCCGTTTCCGACCGGTAAATGGCCAATCGGTATGTTGGTGGCCTAAATCCAGGGCCACATGTAGGTAAATCTACATTTACAGAATCAGTGAAATTGTTTTTGATGGTAAAATGATGTGACTCTTGCAATGCGTCGCTTTTGCGGAACAGATATATGATGCAATTGTGTTGTTAATGTTACGGTGTATATGTAAAAAATGATGCATAAGTGTTGCACGGGCATTGTAAATACCCTCCTATGTGTGCTTAGCAATTTCAAGTCACTTCACCCGGGTTCAAGGGCCTTGTAAATACGTCCCCATGTGTGTCTGGTCATTTGAAGTCACTTTCCTCGTAGTGCAAGGCCCTTGTAAATACGCCCCCATGTGTGCTTGGCAAATTTTTATTTTTATTGTTTGAGTTACATAGCCATGTTAAAAGTTATTGAAAAAAAGGTGCAAGTTCCTTAAAAAAACGTTTTCATGTGTATTAGGGCATTTTAAGTCTGTTCCCCTTGAATGTAGGTGTATTATTGTTTTACATAAAATGTTTTAAAACTTTGTTTGAAATCAAATGCATGCACACTTAGGGCCAGATGTAGGTGGTCGTTTCAGGCCATTTACCGACGGGTTACGGCCGATTTCGGCCGTTTCCGACCATTAAATGGCAAATCGGTATGTAGGGGTCTAAATCCAAGGCCACATGTAGGTAAATCTACATTTACGGAATCGGAAAGATTATTTGTTCGGTAAAATACCGAATCGGTAATTTTACCGATTTTGTAAATTTGCTATGTAGGGGGGAGTCTTCTGAGTCCCAAAGGCCTTAACGAATCGGTATTTTAGCATGAAATCAAACTTCATGGTAAAATACCGATTCCGGTGTGCATGCACATGTGTGCTTGCACACCTTTGTCATGTGAAAGGCAGACCTGCCCTTAGGGCTGGTTTGACTGCCACATGGCACCTGTGTCTGTTTTGAGGGTGCCAGAGGGTGTCAAAGTGATACCCTCTGCACCCTTGTGAATACTTTTATTTTATTTATTTTTATAGCATTGTTGAATCTAGTTCTTACTGTTATTGATTTACTGTTTGGTAATAGTGGTTAATAACATTTTTTATTATATTTCACCACAGATTCAACTGCAGATTATTTGGAAATTAGACAATGCTGTCTAAGGATAGAATTCGAAAGGCTACGAAACGTCAAAGACAGCAGTTACCTAACATTTTGCAGCAGTCCTCTACATTAGTATTACCTCAACGGACGAAGAGAACACCGGGTAAGAGAACGAAATCATTCCTTTAAAAAATTTGTAGAAACAAAAGTATAACTACAGAACATGTTTTAGTCCAGAAAAAGAGAGCCAATTTAAATGGAAAGGAAAGGCCTGTGAAAAAAAGTTTGTGCTAGAGCAGGAGATAACTCTGTGCATGGCAGTAGAAGGGCAAATATTTTCAGGGACATTCGTAAGCGAATGTTCCGCAACAGGGTAATTGTCAATTTGGTAAAACAATTTAAAAAAGGTCAACAGAAAGTGTCATTTTATAAGAAAAAGAAAAATGTAGAGAAAATTATTGATCAGGCTTTCGAAATCAAGCGAAAGTTATTTATTTTGGTAATTAATAGAATTAGGAAACTAAACAAGGTAATCTATGTTTTCAAATCTAATAGTAGATGGAAGAGAGACGTTAATCGAAGTAATTTATGTGAAGTTTTCTTAGGAGAATGGATGCATAGTTCAAATAGTGAGGCATTTTTTAATGAGGAGAGTTATTTTCAGGACAATGTTTTGGTGCATGCAGTTGACAGCAGTGGTCGAGCATATGTGGTAAAAGATGGTCATCCGGTTGAAAAAGAAATACCTGTGTCTGCAGATGCAGAAGAGGCGCTAAGTGATGAAGTTTTAGGGAGACGTCCTAAGGGACCAGTGTACACCTGAAAGTGTAGTTCTATTTGCAGTGTGCGACAGGATTCCATCAATTTGCTTTGTGATTTTACACGGACATTTCATAAGAAAAGTGTAAAGCAAAAAATAAAGTTG
The DNA here is from genome assembly GCF_964263255.1 of Lissotriton vulgaris. Lineage (NCBI taxonomy): Eukaryota > Metazoa > Chordata > Amphibia > Caudata > Salamandridae > Lissotriton > Lissotriton vulgaris. The sequence goes on from NW_028249259.1 coordinate 120,033, forward strand.
TTGCAAGAATTAGATCCTTGCAGAGTGAGACAAGTGACAGGGTTGCGTGGTCATTCACTGGCTTGTCTTTCTAGGAGAGTATGCCAGAGTGTATTTCATCATTTCAGGATGCTAGCAGTGCATCATAATAAAGTGAGGAAATTAGTTAGAATGTTGTATTATGCTAAGAGTCCAGCAATTATGCTTAAAAAATTAAGCAGAGCTCTTTTGCATGGTTCTGAAGTAGATGTGAAGAATATTTGTCAAGAAATTGAGTTCTGTTATTTTGCTGGTAAAGAGAACAATGTTGATATTGAACCACTAGAAGATGGTAATGTGGAAGACAGTGAACAGATTTTCAGTACAGATAAGTTTCACAAGGAAATTTCCACGTTTTTGGTGAAATCAAGTGAGAGGCCTAATTTCACTTGTGTGTGTTGTCGACGGACTTATTATAAGAATCAGACTAAGTTAGTGGATATATATGCAAAGAGTGATATGGAAAACAATAGTGAATGGAAGGATTTTGCCACATACTTGATGGTAGAAAATTGTTTTGATTTGGGAGCAGACCAACGTATGTGTACTTATTGCTATAACAAATTAAACCAAAACCAGATGCCTGCTAGAGCGGTTTATAATAATCTGGAATTAGATGACATTCCTTATGAATTGAAGGATTTAAATACTTATGAATCTATTTTGATTCAAAGTGTCTATCCCTTCCAGGCTATTGTACGAATGGAGCCAAAGACAGGGAAGTTGCCTCCATCAGATTTACAGAGAGGATTAAAGGGAAGGGTTGTTTATTTGCCTTTGGATTTGAAGAAAAACATTAATACAATTGGAGTAGAGAAAGTGGAAGAGGAACCTCTGGTTATCATAGTTAATGGTGTTCCGACAAAGAGTACGAAAATCTGGCAAGATTTAGTGGATGTTAGGAAAGTTAAAAAGGCAACATTGTATTTGATAAAAAATAATAGGTACTACAAGAATGTATGTGTTGCAGAAGAGGAAGTAAGTGAAGAAGAGGACAGCGATTTGTGTCCTGGTCAAATTGAGAAAGTAGAAGCCTCTAAAAAGGAAGAAATATATGAACATTATAGTGTTCATCCTTTGCATTCCAAGGAAGTCATGGGGAATGCTATTGAGTTGTTTCAAATGAAACAAGCCAAAGGGAGTCCCATTAGTGTTTGGGAGGAAAGTTTGGAAGCTCGGTGTTTCCCACAGTTATTTCCCACAGGTCGAGGAGGACGTTATGATGAGCGACCTGTTCAAATTCCTGCTTCAGAATACCCGACTTTACGATTGTATACAGAAGATCCTAGGTTTCGACAATGCATTCCCTATTTATTTCATCTATTGTTTGAAAGTGATCTCTCTGGATTGTCTTATGCAGTGAACCACATCTTGAAAAGTGGTATACAACTGCGAAATATCTCGGCAAGGGACTTTATGGATAAAGTCAATGTGCAAGACAGTATTTTGGATTCTCACCTGATTAATCTCATGGCTTGTCAGCGTGGTACTAATGAGTATTGGTACCGCCGTCATGGTGACTTAAAATGTATGCTGAGGAACTTAGGAACTCCCACATGGTTCCTCACTCTCAGCTGTGCTGAGTATGGCTGTGAAGACTTACTTGAATTTCCACGAGAGGTAAATGGAAACATTGAAAATATTGAATTTAAGACACCCGGAGAACTGTGCTCTTTGGATCTGTGAATGTTTGCAGGTACTTCAATCATAGATTTGAAGCTATGATGTCTTTCATCACGAACAAGAAAAATCCACCTCTTGGAGAGGTGTTGGATTTCTTCTGGAGAAAGGAGTATCAAGCAAGAGGTGCTCCTCATATACATATGCTACTTTGGATTAAAGATGCACCCAAATTTGGAACAGATCCGGATGACTTAGTGATGAGTTTCATAGAACAGTATGCTACATGTGCTGTTCCAAAGACAAACGAAGACAAAAGTCTAAGAGAACAAGTTTTACGGTTTCAAAGCCATCGTTGTAGAAAGTACTGTCGTCGTAAATTCAGAAACAAGGACAAATACTACACCAAATGTCGTTTTGCATTTCCACGGTCGGTGTTATCAAAAGGAAGAGTTAACAATTTGATGTCATCGCTGCGACATAATGTGACGAGGAAATCACCCAAAAACACATACAATTTGAAAAGAAACAAAGAGTCCAAGTACATCAACGACTACAACCCAGTGATTTTGTCCATGTGGAATGCTAACATGGATATACAGTTTGTGGCTGACAACTGTATGGCTGTGGCTCGGTATGTGACGTCTTACATCACTAAAAAAGAAAAGACAGAACTGAAGGATATGTGGGAGGATATTTCCCATGAAAAGAGCCTCAGTAAGAAGTTGTACAGTTTCAGTCTGAAGATGTTGTCGCATCGAGAAATTGGAGCTTACGAATGTTCTGACCGGTTATCTTCAGCAAGTCTCTATGCCAAATCTAGGAGTATCATTTGGGCGAGTCTTGGTCTTGCTGCAACGCGTAATCGAGTTCTGAAACCTGTACGGGAAATTGAGTATTTGGCGGAGAAGGAGCCAAACAGTACAGATATTTTGAAGAGCAACATGTTGGATACATATTATCCAAATAGAAGCAGTCATCTGGAGAATGCTTGTCTGTATGAAGTTCTTCAAAATTACGTTTTCAAGAGGAACATCAAAGAAGATATTGATAAAGGAGTGTATGCTGTAATTGGAAGTGAGGGATGTCTGGTCAAGCAAAAAAAATGTCAATTGATAAATCATCGAAAATTGGATTGCGAATCTCCCGAAAGAAAAGAGTTTTTCTATTTAGCTCTTTTGCTACTTTTCAAGCCTTGGCGTGCAGAAGAGGAACTGCTTGGGGATTTCCTCTGTTATGAAGACTCTTTCAATGCATCCAAGGAGTCCATAGAATGTCCTGTTTTTCCAAAATATCTACAAATGTTGAATGCAGAAATTGAGCAGGAAGCAACAATTGCAGCCGAGATTGCTAGAGACAGTTCTCAGGACAGTCAGAGTTCTGTTTCATTGAGTCAGGATCCACTAGGAGAACCAGTTATTGAAAATGAAGCTGCCACTGCCATGATTGAAGTGGAAAGAGCCATGGCACATGCTCAGAAGGATGCGGTTAACTTAGAAGAATTGGAAAGACAACTTAACGTTGAGCAGAGGAAAATATATGTCGAAGTTACCAACCAAATTGAGCATGGATTAAGTCATGAGAAGGAAGAGTGCTCATGTACGTCGTTGAAGCCTGTCCGACTGTACGTGAGTGGAGAAGCAGGAACTGGAAAAAGTTTCCTTATTAAAGCAATTTCATGTTATATGCAGAAAAGGACTGATTCATCGCTGTCTTGTGTTGTGACCGCTCCAACTGGACTGGCAGCTCATAACATTAAAGGGATTACTTTGCATCGGTTACTGATGCTGCCAGTGGAGCATGATAACAAATTACAATACCACAAGTTATCTGGAGATGCTTGTTGTGAAGTATCTCGAGTTTTGAAGAAGATGAAACTTCTTATCATTGACGAAGTAAGCATGGTTTCCAATCTCATGCTTGCTTTTGTGCATTTAAGAATGCAGGAAGTTCTTAAAACAGAGTATGATGTGTTATTCGGTGGCAAACACATCATTGTTTTTGGTGATCTTCTGCAGCTGACACCAGTGAAAGGACAACCAGTTTTTAAACTGCTTACACATGAAGATACCAAAAAGTGCCTAGGGAGCATTGGCAACGTTAACATATGGTTAAACTTTAGTTATGCTGAGCTGCGTGAAAATATGCGTCAGGCGAAGGATGAAGATTACAAGAATATTCTACAAGATGTTAGAATCGGGAGAGTGACTGAGCGTGGTAAAGAAGCTTTACATGCACGCTTACTGTCAAATTTATATCCAGAAGAAGACGTTTTGCCAGAGGATATTTTTCAGAAAATTACTGTGAAGAAATCTGGAATATGTTTGATGCCAACTCCTGCAGAATGTTCCATCTTCAACAACAAAATGTTGAATTTAGAAAAACAAGAGATTGTGAAACTTGAAGCTATTGACAAAATAGAGCATATGGGAGCAACAATCATTTTGTCAGAGAATTTGAAATCTAAATTGGATTCATTAGAGAAGACTATATCTAAAACTGCGGGTTTTGAAAAGACTTTGAATGTGTGCTTAAATTGCCGAATCATTTTGAGAAGGAATTTACATGTTGAAAGAGGTCTGGTAAATGGATCAATGGGTAATGTTGTTGATTTTGAGAAATACAGAAATAGAGATGGAATTGAATTTTTAAAAATTAAATTTGATGGCATTGAGGAAGTACAGCTAATTGGTCGTTGCTCTGCTAGGTTTTTGCTTGTTAAAGACTTATATGTTCGCCGTAAGCAGTTTCCTGTTTGCTTGGCATATGCGGTGACAATTCATAAATCGCAAAGTTTAAGTGTAGACACTGCTTTAGTGAATATTGGCAGTTCTGTATTCAAAGAGGGTATGGCTTATGTAGCATTGTCACGAGTCAAAACTTTATCGGGTTTGTACTTGATTGACTGTGATGTCACAAACATTTGTGCAGATCTAGATTGTGTTAAGGAATACAATAGGTTAAGAAGAGAGTATGCGCCACATTTGCCTCAATATCCTTTGTTTGAGAAACGTGTGGTAGGCCGGAAACGAAGAAATATCAGTAATAGTAGGGAGGTTGAAGCAAAAAGACCAAAAGTCGATGAACCCAAAAGTGGAAGCAGGAATAAAATGAATTCTGTTGAAAATGTTGTTGGTTTTAAATTTGAAAATAGTTCTGGTGTCAACTGCTATGCTAATGTAGTTGTTAATGTTCTCTTTTCACTAGAGACTTTCAAAGAACAGATTGTGATCAATTCGGAACAAAGTTTATGCTGTTTGTTGAATTCTGTGTTAGAGAAATGTAGTGCTGATAAAACAAGAGTAGAAAGTGTGTCTGAAATTAGTTTTCTGTTAGACGAATGTTCAGGTCAAACAGAATTCTCTGAAAATATTCAGCAGGATTGTCAGGAGTTTTTAATGTATATGCTTGATGTATTGCAAGATGAGGGTGTAGATGTAGATTATCTATTTGGCCTTTCTTATCAATGGCAGCATGACTGCGAGAACTGTAGGCTATCAAGTACTAATAGTGTAGACTCAGAAAGATTTATATATTTAACTTTGCCTGACAGTAAATCAGTATCCTTCAATAAGCTAGTAAAGGCAGCCGATCAAAATATGAAGTGCAGCCAATGTAACTCTGGAATGCTGTCCACGTTAATTTTACAAAGTTATGGCCAGTATGTCATTTTAATGTTCCAACGATGTAGGCCTGATGGAACTAAATTGACAACTTTAATTAATAATTTTGTGGCTTCGCAGTTGTCAATATCAGGAAGGACTTTTAAAACTACTGCAATTATATATCATAACGGTCCTTCAACTAATTCAGGACATTACACAGCTTATTTGAAATCTGGAAACGGTTGGTCATTCTGCAATGATTCTGTTTTAACTTTTAAAAAAAGATTGCCTTTCCACCTTCAAAATTCTTACCTGGTGTTCTTACAACCAAAATTTTAGGAAAGGAAGCTTGGGATTTGTTTAGAGGAATTTACAGAGGTTCTAATTGCTCCTACTATATATGGCCTTGTGGATAATTGTAGTACAGAGCGAAAACTGTTTGTTTTTATAAGCAAAATCAAGCAGCAGATCAAAATAAGGAGTAGAGGAAATGTAAGTCTGCAATGCTGTCCACATTATTTTTGAAAACTTATGGATGAAATGTCATTTTACAATTTCAACTACATAAACTGGAAGAAAATAAGTTGTCCAGTCTAATTAAAAATGTTTTTGCTACACAGTCATCGATTTCAGGAAGAACATTTGCAACTGCAGTTATTACATAATATGCTGGTCCTTTGACAACATCTGGATATTACACAGCTTATTTAAAATTTAAAAAATGGCTATTCTTTCAGCAAACATTACTAATTGAGTATGAAGCAATGTTGCCTTTTAACTTGATTTTTGAAGTCAGAATTTAGGGTAGGTAATTGGACTACAATGATTCTAGGTGTTGCTGTAACTTAGTGTGTTGTTTCAAATTGCTTTGTATGTCTCAGTTTTCTTAAAACAATTGAGTTTATCTTTCAGAAAGTGGCGGGCAGAAAATAGTAACAGCACAACAGAGTATAAGCTGTTCATAGGATATCCTTTGACGTCATAGAAAGTAAGTTACTTTGGAGAAGTTCCTATTTCTGCTTATTTATATTATTTGGGTTTTTTAAACACAATCATTTTGATTGTGTTTTTTTTTCCCCGCTGTTATATGATGAATACCTTCAACTCACTGTTTTCAGTGAAATTTGATTTTTTCTGATAACAGCAAAAATAAACCATTAAATATGTTTAATTAATTTTCTACTTTGAATTGTGATTTCTAAAATGTATATTGATTGGTGTGGCTCACTGATTAGAGGCGGCAGACCCAGAAGCAGAGGTTGGCCTGGGACCAGGGTTCGATTCCTGACGTGGCAGGATCTTGGGCCTTGGTCAGCGGACTCGATAATTCTCGCCTCGGTGCCTACTCCAACCATGGGTCCCACTCAGCAACTTTGGGTAATAGCTTGCTTAATCTCAACTAACAGCCCCATCAGCGCCGGGGATGCCTGGCATCACCTTGGGGATGCTCAGGAGGGACCATCTCACAGGGAAAGCCAGGATGGGTTCCTCAGTGGTATACAGCGCTGGGACGCCTCTTTGCTGGGTCAGCTGTACGCTTTACTAGTATACCACATTTAACATTTAACATTCATTTTGTCTTATGCTCACTCTTTTTTTACCATCTTGTATTAATTTAAATTTTTTTGTTCTTTCTTACACAGATTAAAAGTATGAAAATGATAATACAGTACGGTAATGACAATTATAAGGTAAGCGTTTAGTACTCTTTACGTTACATGTCTTTAACTTTTATTAGTTCCTCTGCTTCTTTTTTTTAACCCTTAGTTTCCTGTCTTTGCTACTTACTTCATTTCTTTTTCTATTACTTATTTATACTACTCTTTTCACTTCTTTTATCAGTCCCTCTTTCAACAGTAACTGTGTGTTACTCCCTCTATTTTTCTTTCTTTTCACATTACTCTCTGTTTATTAACTCGTCTTTTTTTTTAAAATATTTTTTTTACTTCGCTCCCGGTTCGCGTACCCAAACGCTAACCGGAAAGCGTATCAAAAGAAATAGAGGATGCTAGAGTGCTAAACATTCTAGCAATTTTTTTTTAAAAGGGAAGGTAGTTCTGAAAAGAACTTTTTTTATTATTTTTGATGTTTTATATTTATTTTGTATTTTTTTGTGGAAGGGGAAACAAAAATGATTTACTTCAAAGGGCTCAACAGGAGCAACAAAAAAAAAATTACTTTCTAGGACGCTTTGGACATTGATGATTTTCAAATGATCTATTTATTAAAGTAATACTCATTTCTCCGCATGAAATTAATTTTCCACACTCTACACAAGTCAATCTCATCTGCCCAAAGTTCTTTTGCAGATTTGGAACTGTTTCCCTTGCCTCTGACTCACTTATTGCTAAGTCATTGGTGGATGTTTTTGCCGGTCGGGGGTTATCCACCAAATCTCGAAATTGTGCTTTGGAATAATTAAGAGGGTGCCAAGTCTCCATGTGCCGATGCATGGTATGATTACCAAAGCTATATTTTTTTTCGGTCCATCTCGAGAGTGTTTTTTTGCAGATGAGGCAGGTAACGTACCTGGCATTAACTTTCTTTTCATGAGAAGGAAAAGAAAAAAATTGCCAGATAAAATTTACTTTCACTCGGGACGTTCTTGGCATTTCTTTCAGAAAGCCACTTGTCCCTTGCTCCTATTCCTCGTCTTCCTCTTCTTCTTCTTCCTGGTCGAAGATCACCTGGCTAGTCGGTCCTCTCTTCTTTGGTGGTGGTGGAGGTGGTGGAGATCCACCAGCTGCAGCTAATAGAAATGCCATGTCTTAGCAAACAAAAACAGGTCTTTCTCTCATAAAAATGAAAGTCGGAGTGAGGAAAAAAGGTGGGACTTTCATCATTTGAGAAAAGAAAATGTTCTAAACCAATGAAAAGTGTTTGTTTTACGTCATATGATCAAGCGTTCCATCATTAGGAAACTAAAAGTAAAATCAACCAATGAAAAGTTTTATTAACTAGTCACATGACCTGTTATGCTTACGTTCCGCTTTCCGCGCCGCGCCTCGGATCGATTCCGGGGCTTTACGTTTCGCGCCTTGGTTCGCGTTCCAGAACGCTTCCGGGTGCGCTAACGCAGCACGTCATAAGGGGCATTACGTAGTAACGCGATATGTTGCGTTTACCGGACGCGTCACGATGTGCCTTTCTAACGCGGTATTTGCGCTAACGGAACGTTTACCGGTTCGCGGACCGGCAACGAAACAAGAAAAAATAATTTAAACTATAATATAAATTGAATAAAAAAAATATAATACAAATATATATAAAATATATTTGTGAATTAGAATAAAAATATATGTTACAGCTATAGATATTAGCTTTTAAAAAAACAATGAAATTCACTGAAAAAACCATAGGTTATAGACCATATATAGTTAGGGATTAGCATTTACAAAACCATGTCATCAGTGATGTCACTGACCATGTCATGAATGATGTAATATGTGACATCATCAGCAGTGGATTGCGGGTGCGGGATATATAGTTATTGCAACTAACTATATATTCGAATTTCTATGGTTTTGTGCGAGTAAATTAAGGTTTTGAAAATGCTAATTCCTAACTATATATGGTCTATAACCAATGGTTCTTTCAATGAATTTTCTTGGTTTTGTAAATGCTAATCCCTAACTATATATGGTCTATAGCCTATGGTTTTTTCAGTGAATATATATATATATATATATATATATATATATATATATATATATATATATATATTACCTACTGGCTATCGCCAGTAGGTATATATAGTTAGGATTTTTTCCCTATGGCATTTCTGAAAATTCTATGTCTAATAACTTTGGCGTTTGTGGATGGAATCGGCTGAAATTTTCAGGAAAATGGCACATTTTGTTTCTGAGCAGCCCTTGGTTCGTCAAGGGGGGGCCGAGAAAAAAGGGGGGTCCCAAAACGCGTTTTTCCCATGTTAATTTCCATAGGGCCTTTGGCCTCCCTTTTAGCTCGAACGGCTGAATGGATTTGCACGAAACTTGGCAAAATTGTAGGGACTGTTAGCCCGATGTGCCTTTGCTAGGTCTCAATATATGTGCTTCAGTGGATTTTGAGAAATTAACGTTCAAAACAAGATATATATCTGTAACAGCGCTCTGGGCAGCGATCCGGTCCGCTTACTTTTCGCGAAACGGAACTTTGCGCGCAGAAAGCTGATTGGCTCTTCAGGTGTCTGTCAACATTCTAAACAGTCCGGAGCGGCCGCCATCTTGTCTCTCGGTAGGATCGAGAGAGAAGAAGAGGTGAAAAACGAAAGGGGAATTTAATGAAAGGGGGCAAGGTATCCCCCTCTTGACCCCCTAGGAATGTTGTTGGGGTTATTAAAGGGTCCCGTGGGGAAAAGAAAAAAAAATGATTTTTCACGGTAGAAGCGCTTCACGGGCCGCGAACTCGGCCGCAAACTGGTAGCGAAACGGGAATTCGCCATTTTGTGCTTCGTTAATTAAATTATTAGGTATAAGGGGGTGCGGGAGACGTATCCTAATCCCCTATGTTTCCTGAGGGTGGCTGAGGAGGCTGATATATGTTGATACATCTCTTCCAGCGGCTGTGCGTGAGCTTTTTTTTTTTTTGCTGCGTGACAGTCCGGAGCGGCCGCCATCTTGTCTCTCGGTAGGATCGAGAGAGAAGAAGAGGTGAAAAACGAAAGGGGAATTTAATGAAAGGGGGCAAGGTATCCCCCTCTTGACCCCCTAGGAATGTTGTTGGGGTTATTAAAGGGTCCCGTGGGGAAAAGAAAAAAAAAAGGATTTTTCACGGTAGAAGCGCTTCACGGGCCGCGAACTGGGCCGCAAACTGGTAGCGAAACGGGAATTCGCCATTTTGTGCTTCGTTTTAATTGTTTAGAGATAAAAATTATCGCCGCACATCGGCCACAATGCATGAGTATCGTTGAAAAGTCAGCGATATTCATGCATTATCCAGCAAATGCTCTTAGCCGTGTTATCCACCTTCCATTGGATAACATGGTTAAAAACTGCTCTGTGCGTGAGCTTTTTTTTTTTTTTTTTTTTTTTGCTGCGTGACGTTTGTTAACGTTCGATTCGATGGAAATCAGGAAGTGTTGACCACCATTTTGTCACTGCGAGTAAATATTTTGTTATAAATGAATCCTTATTGAAAAACATTGTCTGCGCCATCTTGCCTTTTTGTCCAATGCCACAATTTTGTCGTGCACGGCAGCCATTTTAGATGCCTTGACCAGGCCCACTCTCTGCACGCCGCCGATCCTCAGCATGGCTTCCCACCCTCGCAAGCATCTCCCCCACGCACTGGTCATTCCCGCTCTCTCTCTCATGCATGGGCCATATACTTCCCCCCATCTGCGCTGCTCTTCTCTGAGAATCACACCCTGTGCCCTCCCGACACCTCTCTTTCACCCTATTCACTACCGCACCCTCTGACACTCCTCTTCCTCTGTGTCCGATTGTCCAGGCCGGACCTAGGCTATCACCTACCCCTGCGGATGTAGTTTATGGCCCCAGCTGTAGAGAATTCAGACATGCCAACCCTCCCGATTCAGGCGTGAGACTACTGATTTCAGTGCTAGTCTCCCGCCTCCCGATTTCTGCAAGCAAAAACTCGGGGGCATATTACGAACAACTAGCGATAATTTTTGTCTCTAACTTGTTTAGAGACAAAAATTATCGCTGCACATCGGCGATTTTTATCGCAGATAAACCTTGCTATTATCGCAGAAAAGTCAGCGATATTCATGTATTATCGAGCAAATGCTCTTAGCCATGTTATCCACCTCCCATTGGATAACATGGCTAAGAACTGCTCAGGGCAGGTGTTAGATTTTGGAGATATTCGCGCTTAGCGCGAATATCTCCAAAAGTTGGTAATAGGAGATAGCGATGTTAGGGACTGTTTCCAGTCGCTAACATCTTGGCACGCCCGCTTTGCATGTCATTAGTGTTAAGTATCACTGACATGCAAAGCGGGGCCCAAGATGGTCGCTATCTCCTTTTAGCTGTCACTAACTGGTGTTAGCGACAGCTTGGTAATAGGGAGATATTTTTATCTCCGCTTTCTTGGCTTTTAAAGCCAAAAAAGCGGAGATAAACCCCCTTGATAATATGCCCCACGATTCCTTGGGGGTTTCAGCTGACAGGGCTTGGTATTGTGTTACATGGTAATTTTTCCAGGAAACGTCAGAGGGTCGATGCAGGGGTTCTAGAAGAGGTGATAAACCATTTAAGCCTCATGAACAAGCGCATGGTCTTTTAAAGATTTGTGAAGTACTCGGGGCGGCGGTGTGTGTGTGTCCTCTTTCAGGAGCGGGCGGGGGGGGGGGGGGGGCACTGCCAGCAACTTGCCAGGTCAGGTAGTGTTCAACACGTGCATCACCCTTTCTCTGCCTGCTATTGCGCTCCATGCTTCGGAAAGGTAAGAAAAAGAACGTGCATTTGAGTTTGAAATGTCCGATCCTGCAGCAGCACACTTCCAAAGCCCACACATGACAATAACCCGATTCAAGGCCCCATTCACCCGTTTTTAAAAAAATAGATAACACTCCAACAAAGTAAGATTATAAAACTTTATTAACTATTAACTATAACGAACGGAACAAAAACTAAAAACATTTAAACATTTTTCAACACAAAAAGCAACAATGGTTAGAAGCTGTCTTTTGTGCGAATAGTCCCAAGGCAGCACAACGTGCAGAGTTCTGGACGGCACCCAGGTGATGTCGCCTGGGTGCCGCACTGGTTTTGGGATCCTACAATGCAGCACAGAAAAACAGCGTGGGGCGTCCCGGTGGGGCGGGGGGAGGCCTCGTCAGTAGCGGTCTGTTGTGCGAATAGTCCCAAGGCAGCAGAACGCGTTGAGATGTTGATGGGACTGTGTCCAGTGTCACATGGCTGACACAACATGTACGACAGGCACCCAGGTGATGTCCAGTAAACTGCCGCACTGGTTTTGGTATCCTACAATGCTGCTCCGAAAATTGGCGTGCGGCGGCCCGGGGGTGGGGGAGGCGGCGTGAACGGGCCTCCCCAGGTGGCGGCCATCTAGCTGAGTTGCGCTCGCTTTTGCGGCTACAGCGTCTCGCTCACCATGTTGTTGAGTTGCTTCCACTCTTGCAGCGCAGCGATAGGCGGCTGCCACATGGCTCTTAAAATGGCGGACGGCTCCTCGGTTTTGGGCCTGGTCCACTGAAATGGCCCTGGGACACCTTGGAACTCGGACGCTTGCCTGCTAGGGCTTGGGCTTCATTCTCGAAAAGCGTCCCCTCAGCCGTGAAGATTCTACAAAAGTCTTGGGGGCCCCCGACTCCCGCAGGCTTCCGGTGGGGAGCGGCTGCCATGATTGCTCGCGGAATGACCACGACGGAGCCACGAGATGGTGGTGCTCTCATGCTGACGCCAGCTTCAGTCTGAATGATCCAGAAACAAGGTGGGGCTTTCATCGTTTGGGAAAAAAAAATGTTCTAAACCAATGAAAAGTGTTATTTTTAGGTCATATGACCAAGCCTTCCATCTTTAGGAAACCAAAAGTAAAATGAACCAATGAAAAGTTTTATAAACAAGTCACATGACCTGTTATGCGGCATAGGGCTACAAAAAGCGTAGAAAATCCGTTGGCACGTGAGGCGGCGTCAGTAGCGGACCGATGTGCGAATAGGCCGAAGGCAGCACAACGCGCCGAGATCCGGATGGCACCGAGGTGGTGTCCAGCAAATTGCCGCACTGGTGTGGCCATCCTACAATGCTGCGCCGAAAGACGGCGTGTCCAGCTGAGTTGCGGTCACTGTTGCGGTACAGTGACTCGAACGCGCCGAGATCCGGATGGCACTGAGGTGGTGTCCAGCAAATTGCCGCACTGGTGTGGCCATCCTACAATGCTGCGCCGAAAGACGGCGTGTCCAGCTGAATTGCGGTCACTGTTGCGGTACAGTGACTCGAACGCGCCGAGATCCGGATGGCACCGAGGTGGTGTCCAGCAAATTGCCGCACTGGTGTGGCCATCCTACAATGCTGCGCCGAAAGACGGCGTGTCCAGCTGAGTTGCGGTCACTGTTGCGGTACAGTGAGTCGAACGCGCCGAGATCTGGATGGCCCCGATGTTGTGTCCAGCAAGTTGCCGCACTGGTGTGGCCATCCTACAATGCTGCGCCGAAAGTCGGCGTGGGGTGCCCCGTTGGCTTATGAGGTGATGTCAGTAGTGGACCGATGTGTGAATAGGTCGGAACCAGCACAAGGCGCCAAGATCCGAATGGCAAGTCCTGGATGTTGAGTGCCTCAGTTGAGAGTTCTGAGCAGTGCTTGTAAGACTATCTGAAGTTTATTATAAGAATCAGAGTAAGTTGAAGACTGTCTGAAGCTTATTTGCACCTTTTGCAGCTTCACTATTGCCCAAGGTGGTGTTCAGCGGAACTTTTTTCCTTTTCCTTTCTGCTTCTTTTCCTACAATCCGTTTCATCTGAAGACACGACCAGGTCCCTGAATGTGTGTAGGGGGACGCTATTGAGTGAATGAAAATGGCGGCTTGTCCAGCTGAATTGCGGTCACTGTTGCGGTACAGTGAGTCGAACGCGCCGAGATCCAGGACCGATGTGTGAATAGGTCGGAACCAGCACAAGGCGCCAAGATTCGAATGGCAAGTCCTGGATGTTGAGTGCCTCAGTTGAGATTTCTGAGCAGTGCTTGTAAGATTGTCTGAAGCTTATTTGCATCTGCTGCAGCTTCACTATTGCCCTTGTGTGGCCAAAGGTCGCACATGACATAGGCGGCCGGCTCCCGAGGTCCGGCGGAACTTTTTGCCTTTTCCTTTCTGCTTCTTTTCCTACAATCCGTTTCATCTGAAGACACGACCAGGTCCCTGAATGTGTGCAGGGGGACGCTATTGATTGAATGAAAATGGCGGCTTGACACAAAGCTGACTCAAGCGTTACTGTTGATGCTATACAGACAAAAATTGGTTTTCAGTTTGTACATTCTTCATGTTTTTTTTTTCCATCCAAGTCTGATTAAGAGTTTGTAGAAAAATGGCTTCAGATTTTCCACATACTACTCTTCAACATTCTTCCTAAATGTAACAATGTGAAACTCACTAGGAGAACGGCTGTTTCTGTTTCCTTTCAAAATGCTGCCAACAATATTTTCTGAATGGAAGACACCATCTTGTAGCATAAAGGGCCGAAAGGGGTTCTGGTCTGGCCGATGGTTGGTGGAGACATTTTGACTATATCTTGGACCTGCCCGGCCTCGTCCAAAATGGCGCCGGTATAAATGGGACTCGTAACTCCTTGCCCGCAAATGTATATCTAGAAAATGTTATTGTAAGTGGCCCTGTCCTATTTTAATTACAAAATGTATGTCCACCGATTCCGCAACTGTTAGACACCTTAGTTCTTGCAACCTAATGGCCAGCTCGTTACGTTCCTCTACAGTGTAAATGTCTCCTCATCATATACGATTTCAGTTTGCTCCGTGGCCGGCCCACGTGGTTATAGGCCCGTATTTGTATACTGACATTTTCACAATAAAGGTTTTTAAAACAAAACACGGTAGTAGTATTTACATTGGTAAAGTTTTTACTTTTAGTCACTGTTTTCGAATCAGTAAAAGGCAAGTGAAATAAAGCAGTCCAATTACATGACGGATAAAAGGTATAATATGTAGGAACGCAGTAAAGATAAATGGTCAAGGGCAGTTGTGTTTTTCATGTCTGCAACATAAAGTGATCGATAAGAATCTGATAATCAGGCGTATCGGCGACTAAGACAGCAGGCCGAATCTCTTTTACTCAACGGTTCCGTCATGGAAGGAAGAAACGCCCTTTTTCTCGAAAAAGGAATATATTTTACTTGCAAGACAGTTGTAAATTTTCCGGGAAAGTACATTAGCCTGGAATATTATAACATATGTTTGAAAAAAAAATATTGTTCGAAAACAATAAAAAGCGTAATTTTTAGGTCATATGACCAAGCTTTTCATCATTAAATTAACAAAAGTAAAATGAACCTATGAAAAGTTTTATTAACAAGTCACATGACCTGTTATGCTTACGTTACGCGCTGCGCGCCGCGCCTCGGATCACTTCCGGGTGCGCTAACGCGGCGTGTCATATAACGCATTACGCGACAACGTAGGTCAAGAATATAGTCAAAATGTCTCCACCAACCAGCGTTCAGAACACAACCCCTTTCAGCAGTCCAAAAAGTTCTGTTAAATGACAACAGAGGGGACAGGCAACAAGAACCATCAGTCAAAGAGGGGAGGGCAAGTTCTTCTCTTCCGGGTCATGTTGGGGCGCTACCGGAACTGATCGAATTGGTAGTCTACAGTGTTTCTGGATGTTTCAGACTAAAGCTGGCGTCAGCATGAGACCACTACCATCTCGTAGCTCCGTCGTGGCCATTCCACGAGCAATCATGGCAGCCGCTCCCCACCAGAAGCCTGCGGGAGTCGGAGGCCCCCAAGACTTTTGTAGAATCTTCACGGCTGAGGGGACGCTTTTCGAGAATGGGACCCAAGCCCTATCAGGGAAGCGTCCGAGTTCCAAGGTGTCCCAGGGCCATTTTAGTGGACCAGGCCCAAAACCGAAGAGCCGGCCGCCATTTTGAGAGTCCTGTGGCAGCCGCCTATCGCTGCACCGCAAGAGCGGGAGCAACTCAACTACATGGTGAGCGAGACGCTGTAGTCGCAAGAGCGGGCGGTAAACAGCTGAATGGCGGAAGAGGCACAGTGTAGCAAAAGCGGGCGGAATGGCAACTAAAACGGTAAAGGGGCGCCCCACTACAGCTTGTCTTCAGGTGAAACGGATTGTGGGACAAGGTCCAGAATTGAAGAGTCATCAAAAGGCAAAAAGTTCCGCCGGACCCCGGGAGCCGGCCGCCTATGTCGGGGGCGATCTCAGGCTACACCAGTGCTATAAGACTTGGGGAGGGTGTCGGAGCCAAGCGTCTTCTCCGAGTCCATGGCCATCACACCGCCCAAGTTTTCTAATGCAGTCAGGTCCACAAACGACACTCACTTACTTTGAGAATAGTAAAGCTGCAGTAGGTGGAAATACGCTTCAGACAGTGTTACAAGCGCTGCTCAGAACTCTGAACTATGGCACCCAACATCCAGAACTTATGCTATTTGAGAATGGCAGTGACATCGAAGCATCTCAGGGACCAAAACCATTAACGTACTTTCACGTATGAAAATCTTACTTGGGGAGGGGGCAGGAGCGAAGCGCCCCCTCCCAGTCAGCGCCACCACACCGTATGTTGAAAATTTGAAGCCATCGTTCTACAAAGTCAACCAAACTTGGATTGAAAAATCTAGAAAAATGTACAAACTGAAAACCAGTTTTGGTCTGCATAGCATCAGTAGCAACGCTTGAGTCAGCTTTGTGTCAAGCCGCCATTTTGATTCAACAAAGCACAGGCATTGAAAAAGGCTCAAATTCAGAACTCTAAACTAGGGCACCCAACATCCAGGAGCTTGCCATCCGGATCTTGGAGCCTTGTGCTGCTTTCGATCTATTCACACATCGGTCCACTACTGATATCATCTTATAAACCAACGTTATGTAAATAGTTTTTTAATAAAATGTTTTACCCTGTTTCTTTGCTGGTGTGTTGTCTATATTTTTAATATTTGCATAGGGTTTGTCGTTATTTTGTGCGGGATGGGTGATGGAGCCGAGCTGTCTTGCAGCCCTCATGGTGTGGAGCTCAGTTCATCTCACTATTTTCGTATTTCTCATGTATGGTTGTTCCTAATATTTCTATTTTAGCGAGGTCAAAAAGAGATCCAATTAGTGGCCTACTGATTTTGCTCGATTACTTTTATTTTTTTTACACGATTTTTCACTATCTGCAAAGACTAAACAGAGTATTGCGACTTTGTGCTTGTTTGTAAATAGAGAATGATCCAAAGAGAACCAATTCTAAAACAGTAAATGCTTGGACAACAATCAATCAAATGGAGAGACAAGCAGGCACGACGGATTAAAAAGGGGGGAAAGGCTTGCGTTAACTACCGTTCACTATCTGCAAAGAGAGAGTACTACTAAGACAAAAGAGGGGAGGGGGGGGTGCAGCGTTCAAAGCACATCAGCGTGCATAAATACGAAAATGTTTTCATCTATCACGTACTTGACATTTTAAAGCTTTTCATATTTGCTATTAAAAAACCAATGAAATTCACAGAAAAAACCATAGGTTATAGTGGATATATAGTTAGGAATTTGCATTTACAAAACCTTGAAAATTCAATGAAAAAACCATTGGTTTTAGGCCATATATAGTTAGGGATTTGCATTTACAAAACCTTATTTTACTCGCATAAAACCATTGAAATTCCATATATAGTTATAAGCGCTAACTATATATCGCGCACCCGCAATCCACTGCTGATGATGTCACATATTACATCATTCATGACATGGTTAGTGACATCACTGATGACATCACTGATGACATCTCAAATGACATCACTGATGACATCACTGAAAACATCTCATTTGACATGACTGATAACATCACTGATGATATCATTCATGTGATAATACGATGAACCTCTTCAGACTCTAATATAACCTTAGATACAATCAGTGTAAACAGACACTCACAGACTGTCACTCATCCATGGAGTTACTCACACACCTAGTCAGTCATGCAAAGAATCAATCACACCTCCATTTCCTCAACTATACAGTTATACAAAATTTACTTATTCAAACATATACTAACACATATTTACTCTATTATACAATCCCTGATACAAGTTCACAATGATCCATACAGCCACTCACACATTCACTGGCTCTTATGCACAGTTATTTATATATGTCAACTCTCACATGTACTGTGTTTTACATATGTACTTACTTTGACATGTAGCACTGAGATATCCATTCACTCACCAATACACTCATGCACACAGTCAACCGCCCATACAGCTGTTTCCACATGCACTTTTGAAACCATACATCTAGTGAATCAACTGCTCACACATCTATGCACAGAGTCATACACCTCCCAGCCACCCACACACACACTCAGTCTCCCATACAAATACTTGGGCAACCAATCAATAACCCATATAGTTACTCATATAGCTACTTATCAACACATGCAACAGTTTACAGAACAACAGACATAATGATGCACAAATTAAGACAGTTTAGTCACTAACCCATGCACTCAGTGAGACACATTTAATCACTCACTCATACAGTCAGTCATGCACCTACTAAATCCTTCATCCAGACACTTATACATCCACTCATTCTTCAATATGTAAGACATATTTACACTTTACAGAAACATACAGTCACTGGATGTTGTCATCAGTGAGGTCATCAGTGATGTCACTGACCATGTCATGAATGATGTAATATGTGACATCATCAGCAGTGGATTGCGGGTGCGCGATATATAGTTAGTGCAACTAACTATATATTCGAATTTCTATGGTTTTGTGCGAGTAAATTAAGGTTTTGTAAATGCTAATTCCTAACTATATATGGTCCCCCCGAAACTTTCAGGGAAGGAGCAATTTTAAGGAAAGTTACACGCAGATTCCTCAATCAGCGCCAAAGTTATTCCCAATAGAATGTTGGGGATTTCCTATCGTAACTAGGTCCTAACTACCTATACCTACTGGCGACCGCCAGTCGGTAATATATATATATATATATATATATATATATATTCAATGAAAAAACCATAGGTTATAGACCATATATAGTTAGGGATTTGCATTTACAAAACCTTATTTTACTCACACAAAACCATTGAAATTCCATATATAGTTAGTTGCACTAACTATATATCGCGCACCCGCAATCCACTGCTGATGATGTCACATATTACATCATTCATGACATGGTCAGTGACATCACTGATGACATCACCGATGACATTATCCAGTGACTGTATGTTTCTGTAAAGTTAAAATATGTCTTACATATTGAAGAATGAGTGGATGTATAAGTGTCTGGATGAAGGATTTAGTAGGTGCATGACTGACCGTATGAGTGAGTGATTAAATGTGTCTCACTGAGTGCATGAGTTAGTGACTAAACTGTCTTAATTTGTGCAT
This sequence comes from Lissotriton vulgaris, assembly GCF_964263255.1. Taxonomy (NCBI): domain Eukaryota; kingdom Metazoa; phylum Chordata; class Amphibia; order Caudata; family Salamandridae; genus Lissotriton; species Lissotriton vulgaris. The sequence goes on from NW_028249259.1 coordinate 139,342, forward strand.
CATTATGTCTGTTGTTCTGTGAACTGCTGCATGTGTTGATCAGTAGCTATATGAGTAACTATATGGGTTATTGATTGGTTGCCCAAGTATTTGTATGGGAGACTGAGTGTGTGTGTGGGTGGTTGGGAGGTGTATGACTCTGTGCATGGATGTGTGAGCAGTTGATTCACTAGGTGTATGAGTTCAAGAGTGCATGTGGAAACAGCTATATGGGCGGTTGACTGTGTGCATGAGTGTATTAGTGAGTGAATGGATATCTCAGTGCTACATGTCAAAGTAAGTACATATGTAAAACACAGTACATGTGAGAGTTGACATATATAAATAACTGTGCATAAGAGCCAGTGAATGTGTGAGTGGCTGTATGGATCATTGTGAACTTGTATCAGGGATTGTATAAGAGAGTAAATATGTGTTAGTATATGTTTGAATAAGTAAGGTGTGTATAACTGTATAGTTGAGGAAATGGAGGTGTGATTGATTCTTTGCATGACTGACTAGGTGTGTGAGTAACTCCATGGATGAGTGACAGTCTGTGAGTGTCTGTTTACACTGAGTGTATCTAAGGTTATATTAGAGTCTGAAGAGGTTCATCGTATTATCACATGAATGATGTCATCAGTGATGTGATCAGTAATGTCAAATGAGATATCATCAGTGATGTCATCAGTGATGTCATTTGATATGTCATCAGTGATGTCATTTGAGATGTCATCAGTGATGTCATGAGTGATGTCACTGACCATGTCATGAATGATGTAATATGTGACATCATCAGCAGTGGATTGCGGGTGCGCGATATATAGTTAGCGCAACTAACTATATATGGAATTTCAATGGTTTTATGTGAGTAAAATAAGGTTTTGTAAATGCTAATCCCTAACTATATATGGTCTATAACCTATGGTTTTTTCAGTGAATTTTCAAGGTTTTGTAAATGCAAATTCCTAACTATATATGGTCTATAACCTATGGTTTTTTCTGTGAATTTCATTGGTTTTTTAAAAGCTAACATCTGTAGCTGTAAAATGTATTCTTCTTTAAAACCCAAAATATATTTTAGATGTTTATTGATAATTTTTTTTTAAATATTTTTTTTCTTCGCTTCCGGTAAGCGAACCGGGAAGCTTTCCGTTAGCTCATCTTGATGCCGCGATCTAGTACGCGAACCGGTAAACGTTTCGTTAGCGGAACTGTGACGCGTCGCGGAAGCGCGACGTATCACGTTGTCGCGTAATGCGTCTTATGACGCGCCGCGTTAGCGCTCCCGGAAGTGCCCTGGACCGCGAACCGGAAGCGATCCGGGACGCGGCGCGCACCGCGTAACGTAAGCGGAACAGGTCATGTGACTTGTTTATCAAACTTTTCATTGGTTCATTTCACTTTTGGTTTCCAAATGATGTATAACTAGGTCATGTGACCTAAAAATAACACTTTTCATTGGTTCAGAACTTTTGCTTTTCCCAAATCATGTAAACCCCTCCTTCTTTCCTCACTCTGACTTTCATCTTGGTGAGAGAAAGACCATTTTCCAATTTGATTGCAATGGCTTCTATCCTTGCTTCAGCTGGTGGACCCCCACCACCACCTCAACCTCCTCATGACAAGAGAGGACCACCATCACAATTCATTTCCAACAGAGAGGAGGAAGAGGAGGACCTAGAAGAAGAGGACACAGATGAACCTCAATTTATTCAGGAGTTGCCCCGTGTTTCCCGAAGGAAAACAAGTTTTATATGGCAGTTTTTCTCAATTCCTCGAGGGGAGAAGAAGGTTAATGCCAAATATGCCACCTGCCTAATCTGCAAATACAGATTATCTCGAGGCACAGACAAAAAGTATAGTATGGGCAACTATACTATGCATCGCCATATGGCCAGGTGGCATCCATTAAATTACAGCCGGGCAGAGTTAAGGGACCTTCAAGATAATCCCCCCGACAACTCCTGTGGCCAGATCAACATCAAGTATATCTTTGACTGCAAGAGAGGCACAGGAAACTGTGCCAAACATACAGCCAAACTTCAAGCACATGAAGTTTACGTGCATACATTGTGGTGCTATGCTCTCATGTGGCAACATGAGCGTGAACTTAATCAACTTGGTGTTTGAAAACCATAACTGCCCTAACCCACCCAAGCAGTAATTTTTTTTTTGCTCCTGTTGAGCCCTTTTCAATGCCTGTTTTTTTGTTGTTTCCCCTCCATGAAAAACACAAAAAAAACATAAAACTGTTCTTAAAATACAAAAAAAACAAAAAATGTTCAGATAAAAAAAAAAAAAAAAAAAAAAAAAAAAACATTAAAAAAAAGTTCTTTTCAGAACTACCTCCCCTTTCAAATAAAATTGCTAGAATGTTTAGCACTCTGGCAAGCTCTATATCTTTTGGTTCGCTTTCCAGTTCGCTGCCCGGTTCGCGAACTTGAAGCGAACCAAAAAATATTTTTTTTTAAAAAAGAAGAGTTAGTATAAGGGAAGTAAACAGAGAGTAATGTTAAAAGAAAGACAGCTATAGGGAGTAAACCAGAGATACTGTTTAATAGATCTATTTATTAATTCAGGATGACGATAAGGTGTGATGTCTCCTGAGGTTTGTTTAAGGTGAGACCTACTCAGGGTTACAGATCAATTTTACACTTGTTGAAGAATACAGAGCAGATAAAGCATGTGAAGGCCTACCAATGAAGTAAGTCATGTCCTCTTATTACATCATTCATGACATGGTCAGTGACATCATCAGCAGTGCATTGCGGGTAAAAAGAGTAGAAAACATTTACCTTATAATTCTTGTTACCTTTTTAAAATATTTTTTCATACTTTCAATCTGTAAAAGAGAGAACAAACATTTCCAAAAATATTACAACATGTATTTAAAAATTAGAAAAGAAAAGGGAAAAGGTTCAAGAAGAAACACTTTTTCAACAACTTTGACATTTACAGAAGCCTCTGCTTCTCTACGTCCCCTACACAATCCTAAAGATATATATTTTAAACAAACAGTATCTTCATGCTGATGAACTGAGACCTATTTTGGAACATGGTGCTTCTTTTGCACTGCTGATGTCTCACAATAGTGATGCAATAGCAGCGCAAAAAAGATGTAAAGCCATCATAAAATTGTGTCTAATATTTTAAATGATTGTTTCAGGATGCAAATAAGATGTGTGCTTTCAAGAGCTTTCTTTGAGGTGAGGCCTATTCCTTTTTTTTAAAAAAACAGTACCCAGAAGTACAGCACTGTAAGCATTAAAATTGACACTTACAGAAGACTCAGTTTCTCCATATCTACCTCACATTTCTAAATGTATATCATAAGTACAAAAAGCAGAACATTAATTATACATGTTAAATGGTTTATTTTTGCTGTTCTCAGAATGTATCAAATTTCACTTAAATCAGTGACTTGAAGGTATTCATCATGTAACAGCGGGGAAAAAAAACCACAATCAAAATGATTGTGTTTAAAAAACCCATACAACCTAAGAAATCTGAATTCAAAACTCCTTAAAATTAACTTACTTTCAATGACGTCGAAGGATGTCCTATGAACAGCGTCCACTCTGTTGTGCTATAAATATTGTCAGCCCGCCACTTTCTGAAAGAAAACCTCCATCGTTTTGAAAAATATGTTACATACAAGAAAAGACTTCTCACATTCTACCACATGTTTCCACTAGGCCAAATCATGTTGCAGCGATTCACAAGTCTTGTAATTCTTCCAATCAAATCCCGTCATTTTCTATTTTCGCAACTTTCAAAAAGAAAACATTTAAGATTATTTTCACAATCCTGGACTACTAATATCTTACCCTTCTTTGTCACTCATGTTCTCCTTTTCCTATGACACTGATACTGCTTACTATGAAGCAGACTTACTTGCATCAGGTTTATATAGTTGGATTTTAAAAATTGACATTATAATTAAAAGTTTTGGACCAATAATCTAGACAGCATTGCAGACTTACATTCCCTCAACTTGATGAACCTTTTGCAATTCTTCACAGGAAATCCCGAGATTCTTTCTTTAAAATTTTGGTTTTAAAAACACCAGGTAAGAATTTTTAAGGTCAAACGGCAATTTTTTTTTGAAAGTTACAACGGAATCATTGCAGAATGACCAGCCGTTTCGAGACTTTAAATAAGCTGTATAATGTCCTGATGTTGTTGAAGGACCATCGTGATAGATAATTGCTACAGTTACAAAAGTCCTTCCTGATATTGAAAGCTGAGAAGCCACAAAATTTTTTATTAAAGTTGACAATTTTGATCCATCAGGCCTACATCGTTGGATCATTAAAATGACATACTGTCCATATCTACGTATAAATAATGTTGACATCATTTCAGATTTACATTGGCTACACTCCATGTTGTGATCCGCTGCATTTACTAGCTTATTAAAGGAGACTGATTTACTGCCTGGCAAAGTTAAATATATAAATCTTTCTGAGTCTACACTAGTAGTACTTGATACCCTACAATTCTCGCAGTCATGCTGCCATTGATAAGAAAGCCCAAACAGGTGATCTACATCTACACCCTCATCTTGCAATACATCAAGCATATACATTAAAAACTCCTGACAATCTTGCTGATTATTTTCAGAGAAGTCTGTTTGACCTGAACATTCATCTAACAGATAACGAACTTCAGACACACTTTCTACTTTTGTTCGATCAGTGCTACATTTCTCGAAAACAGAATTCAACAAACAGCATAAAATTTGTTCTGAATTCAACAGAATCTGTTCTTTTAAACTCTCTAGTGAAAAGAGAACATTAACCACTACATTTGCATAGCAGTTGACACCAGAACTGTTTTCAAATTGAAAACCGACAACATCTTCAACAGAATCCACTTTCTTTCTGCTAACAATTTTCGGTTCATTGACTTTAGTCTTTTTGCAACAACCTCCCTACTATTACTGATATTTCTACGTTTCCGGCCTACCACACGTTTCTCAAACAAAGGATATTGAGGCAAATGTGGCGCATACTCTCTTCTTAACCTATTGTATTCCTTAACACAATCTAGATCCGCACAAATGTTTGTGACATCACAGTCAATCAAGTACAATCCTGATAAAGTTCTAACTCGTGACAATGCCACATATGCCATACCCTCCTTGAACACAGAACTGCCAATATTCACCAATGCACTGTCTACACTTAAACCTTGCGATTTATGGATTGTCACCGCATATGCCAAGCAAACAGGAAACTGTTTACGGCGAACATATAAGTCTTTAACAAGCAAAAACCTAGCAGAACAACGACCAATTAGCTGTACTTCCTCAATGCCATCAAATTTAATTTTTAAAAATTCTATTCCATCTCTATTTCTGTATTTCTCAAAATCAACAACATTACCCATTGATCCATTTACCAGACCTCTTTCAACATGTAAATTCCTTCTCAAAATGATTCGGCAATTTAAACACACATTCAAAGTCTTTTCAAAACCCGCTGTTTTAGATATAGTCTTCTCTAATGAATCCAATTTTGATTTCAAATTCTCTGACAAAATAATTGTTGATCCCATATGCTCTATTTTGTCAATAGCTTCAAGTTTCACAATCTCTTGCTTTTCTAAATTCAACATTTTGTTGTTGAAGAAGGCACATTCTGCAAGAGTTGGCATCAAACATATTCCGGATTTCTTCTCAGTAATTTTCTGAAAAATATTCTCAGGCACAATCTCTTGTTCGGGATATAAATTTGAAAGTAATCGTGCATTTAAAGCTTCTTTTCCATGCTCGGTCACTTTTCCAATTCTAATATCTTGTAGAATTTTCTTGTAATCTTCATCCTTCGCCTGACGCATATTTTCATGCAGTTCAGCATAATTGAAGTTTAACCATATATTGACGTTGCCAATGCTCCCTAGGCACTTCCTGGTATCTTCATGCGTGAGTATTTTGAACACAGGTTGACCTTTTACTGGTGTCAGCTGCAGAAGATCTCCGAAAACAATGATGTGTTTGCCACCAAATAACACATCATATTCAGTTTTAAGTACTTCTTGCATTCTCAAATGCACAAAGGCAAGCATGACATTGGAAACCATGCTTACTTTGTCAATGATAAGTAGTTTCATTTTCCTCAAGACTCTTGAAACTTCACAGCAAGCATCCCCAGATAACTTGTGGTATTGTAATTTGTTGTCATGCTCCACTGGCAGCATCAGTAGACGATGCAAAGTAATACCTTTAATGTTATGTGCTGCCAGTCCAGTAGGAGCGGTGACAACACAAGACAGCGATGACTCAGTCCTTTCCTGCAAATAACAAGAAATTGCTTTAATGAGGAAACTTTTTCCAGTTCCCGCTTCTCCACTCACGTACAGTCGGACAGGCTTCAACGATGTACATGAGCACTCTTTCTTCTCATGACTTAATCCATGCTCAATTTGCTTGGTAACTTCATCATATATTTTCCTCTGCTCAACGTTGAGTTGTTTTTCCAAGTCTTCTAAGTTAACTGAATCCTCCTGAGCATGTGCCATGGCTCTTTCCACTTCATTCATAGCAGTGGCAGCTTCATTTTCGATAATAGGTCCTCCAAGTGGATCTTGACTCAATGAAACAGAACTCTGACTGTCCTGAGAACTGTCTCTGGCAATCTCGGCTGCAATCGTTGCTTCCTGCTCAATTTCCAAAGTTAGCATTTCTTGATATTTGGGAAAAGCAGGACATTCTATGGTCTCCTTAGCAGCAGTGAAAGAGTCTTCGTAACAGAGGAAATCTCCAAGCAGTTCCTCTTCTGCACGCCAAGGCTTAAAAAGTTGCAAAAGTGCTAAATAGAAGAACTCCTTTTTTTCTGGAGATTCGCCACTCAATTTTCGATGGTTTACTAATTGGCATTTTCTTTGCTTGACCAGCCATCCCTCACTTCCAATTACAGCATACACTCCTTTCTCAATATCTTCTTTGATGTTCCTCTTGAATATATAATTTTGTAGAACCTCATATAGACAAACATTCTCAAGGTGACTGCTTCGATTTGGATAATATGTATCCAACATGTTGGTCTTCAAAATGTCGGTACTGTTTGGTTCCTTTTCTGCCAAATACTCAATTTCCCGGACAGGTTTTAGAACTCGATTTCGCGTTGCAGCAAGACCAAGACTCGCCCAAACGATACTCCTGGATTTGGCATAGAGACTTGCTGAAGACAATCGATCAGAACATTCGTAAGCTCCGATTTCTCGATGCGACAACATCTTCAGACTGAAACTGTACAACTTCTTGCTGAGGCTCTTTTCATGGCAAATGTCCTCCCACATATCCTTCAGTTCTGTCTTTTCTTTTTTGGTGATGTAAGATGTCACATACCGAGCCACAGCCATACAGTTGTCAGCCACAAACTGTATATCCATGTTAGCATTCCACATGGACAAAATCACTGGGTTGTAGTCGTTGATGTACTTGGACTCTTCGTTCCTTTTCAAATTGTAAGTATTGTTGGGTGATTTCCTCGTCACATTATGTCGCAGAGAAGACATCAAACTGTTCACTCTTCCTTTAGAAATCACCGGTCGTGGAAAGTTGAAACGACATTTGGTGTAGAACTTGTCCTTGTTTCTGAATTTACGACGACAGTACTTTCCACAACGATGGCTTTGGAAACGTAGAACTTGTTCTCTTAGGCTTTTCTTCTCCGATGCGTTTGGAACAGCACACGTAGAATACTGTTCTATGAAATTCATCACTAAGTCATCCGGATCTGTTCCAAATTTAAGTGCATCCTTGATCCACAACAACATATGTATATGAGGAGCACCTCTTGCTTGGTACTCCTTTCTCCAGAAGAAATCCAACACCTCTCCAAGAGGTGGATTCTTCTTATTTGTGATGAAAGACATCATAGCTTCAAATCTATGATTGAAGTACCTGCATACATTCACTGGATCCAAAGAACACAGTTCTCCAGGTGTCTTGAATTCAATGTTTTCAATATTTCCATTTGCCTCTCGTAGAAATTCAAGTAAGTCTTCCCAGCCATACTCGGCACAGCTCAGAGTGAGGAACCATGTCGGAGTTCCTAAGTTCCTCAGCATACATTTTAAATCACCATGACAACGGTATTTGCAAAAGTTACATATGTAGTGAGAGAACTTCAGTTAATATCTATCCACACTTTAGGACCGTCATTCGTAGAACGGCACCGGGAATCTTAAGAGGGAGTTCAACACTGACAAGGTGTACCCGCCTGTCAAAGTACTTCGGGTCTCATACCGAGACACCTCTTTGACTCACAGTAACTCCTCCCGGTTTTTGATCGACACCAATTTGAACAAGCTCCCCCAATCACGCAGGCAGCGTGCTACATACTCCGTAACCCACTCACACGAATACGGTCCTGACATGGACTTGCCTTTATAATTGGTTGCCATACTTTCCTCACTAAAGCCCTGAAGATTCGCAGTATGTTCCCTGCGATGAAACACGTGTTGGCATTAACAAAGGAACAATAAACCAAAGACTTAACATCAAGGATACAATATTTCTCTGTCTTTTTGTGAAACTTTTGTACCTGAACCTGGAATAACTGATTCTCGAAAACTGGTCCTAAAGTGTGGATAGATATTAACTGAAGTTCTCTCACTACATATGTAACTTTTGCAAATGTTTCATATACTTGTATAGCGCATGGGCATTGCTGTGTTTATGTTACTTGTGTGGATCCTCTAGATCCAACTTTGAGCGGTTCTGTGAGATTACCGCCCGCCCTTTTGCCTGTACCCACTACTCTACGGTGCTATCTACCGTGCGGACACACAGGTGTGCGCCTAAATTGCCTGGTTTTTTTAAAAATATCTCCTTGTTGTTTACATACACCATGACAACGGTACCAGTACTCATTAGTACCACGCTGACACGCCATGAGATTAATTAAGTGAGAATCCAAAATACTGTCTTGGACATTGACTTTATGCATAAAATCACTTGCCGAGATGTTTCGCATCTGTATACCACTTTTTAAGATGTGGTTCACTGCATATGACAGTCCAGATATATCGCTTTCAAACAGGAGATGAAACAAATATGGAATGCATTGACGAAACCTAGGATCTTCTGCATACAATCGTAAAGTCCGGTATTCAGACGCAGGAATTTGATGAGGTCGCTCATCATATCTTCCTCCTCGACCTGTGGGAAATAGCTGTGGGAAACACCGAGCTTCCAAACTTTCCTCCCAAACACTAATGGGACACTAATGGGACTCCCTTTGGCTTGTTTCATTTGAAACAACTCAATAGCATTCCCCATGACTTCCTTGGAATGCAAAGGATGAACACTATAATGTTCATATATTTCTTCACTTTTAGAGGCCTCTACTTTCTCAATTTGGCCAGCACACAAATCGCTATCCTCTTCATCACTTACTTCCTCTTCTGCAACATATACATTCTTATAGTACTTATTATTTTTCTTCAAATACAATGTTGCCTTTTTGACTTTCCTAACATCCACTAAATCTTGCCATATTTTCTTATTCTTTGTCGGAACCCCATTAACCAAGATAACCAGAGGTTCCTCTTCCACTTTTTCTACTCCAATTGTGTTAATGTTTTTGTTCAAATCTAGAGGCAAATAACTCTTCCCTTTAATCCTCTCTGTAAATCTGCTGGAGGCAACTTCCCTGTCTTTGGCTCCATTCTTACAATAGCCTGAAAGGGATGGATACTTTGAATCAAAATAGATTCATAAGTATTTAAATCCTTCAATTCAGAAGGAATCTCAACCAATTCCAGATTATTATGAACTGCCCTAGCAGGCATCTGGTTTTGGTTTAATTTATTACAACAATAAGTACACACACGTTGATCCGATCCCAAATCTAAATAATTTTCTACCATCAAGTATGTGGCAAAATCCTTCCATTCACTATTATTTTCCCTTTCACTTTTTGCATATAAATCCACTAACTTAGTCTGATTCTTATAATAAGTGCGTCGACAACATACACAAGTGAAATTAGGCCTCTCACTTGATTTCATCTGAAACGTGGCAATTTCCTTCTGAAAATTATCTGTACTGGAAACCTGTACATTATCTTCAACATTACCCTCTACTTCTGGGTCAATTTGAACATTCTCATCTTTACTACCAAAGTAACAAAACTCAATTTCTTCACAAATATTCTTGACATCTATTTCAGAACCATGCAAAAGAGCAGCACATAATTGTTTAAGCATAATTGCTGGACTCTTAGCATAATACAACATTCTCACTAATTTTCTCACTTTATTATGATGCACTGCTAGCATCCTGAAATGATGAAAAACACTCTGGCATACTCTCCTGGAAAGACAAGCCAGTGAATGACCACGTAAACCTGTTATTTGTCTCACTCTGCAAGGATCTAAATCTTGCAACAACTTCATTTTCTGCTTCAAACTTTTCTTATTAAATGTCCGTATAAAATCACAAAGCAAATTGATGGAAACCTGTCGCACACTGCAAATAGAACTACACTTCCAAATGTACACAGGACCCTTAGGACGTCTTCCTAAAACCTCATCACTTAGCGCCTCTTCTGTCTCTGTTGTCACAACTTTTTCTTTTTCAACTGGACAACCATCCTTCACTTCATAAGCTCGACCACTGGTGTCAACTGCAAACACCAAATCATTATCCTGAAAATAACTCTCCTCATTAAAAAATGCCTCACAACTTGAACTATGCATCCATTCTCCGGAAAAAAACTTCACAAAAGTTACTACGATTTACTACTCTCTTCCATCTACTTTTTGTTTTGAAATCAGAAATTACCTTGCTTAGTTTCCTAATTCTATTAATTACCAAAATAAACAACTTTCGCTTAATTTCAAAAGCATGATCAATAATTTTCTCTACATTTTTCTTCTTCTTATAAAATGCCGCTTTCTGTTGGCCTTTCTTAATATTTTTTAATAAATTAACTATTATCCTATTACGGAACATTCGTTTTCGAATGTCCCTAAACTGTTGTTTCCTTCTACTATCATGCACAGAATTATCTCTTCCTCTACCAGTAACATTTTTGATGGGTCTTTCCTTTCCATTTAAATTGCTTTTCTTTTTCTGAACTGAAACATTTTTAGAATAAATACTTTTTTTACTAAAAATATTTCTTAAGAATGATTTTGTGCTCTTACCCGGAGCTTTCTTGGTGTTTTGAAAAGTATTTGGGGAAGAGGACTGCTGCAATAAAAGATCATCCTGCTGTCTTTGATGTTTTCTAGCCTTTCTAATTCGATTTTTCGTTGGCATTTTTCAAATTTGGAAAAGATCTGCAGTTGAATCTGTGGAAAAATATAATAAAAAATGTTATAAACCACTATTACCAAACAGTAAATGAATAACAGTCATCAAAAACTTAATGCCCTACTTATTATTTAACATAGAAAATCTTTTGCACCAGCACTGCATCACAAAAATGACACACAGTGGTACAAAACAGGCATAAAACAATCATAAATCTCTCCCTAAAATTTTAAATGATTAATTCAGGATGACGATAAGGTGTGGCCTATCTAAAGGTTTGTTTAAGCCCAGATCTTTGAACTGGGGTGAATGTGTGTCATTGATCCACATTCGGTCCATCACCTGTTCTGTTTGTTTGAGGTGAGGCCAACACATGGTTGCAGATAAGATTTTCACTGAAGAAAACGCTTTCATGTGTCTCAAGGACATTTTCGTTTTCTGGAATGCCCTAGCACCATTTTTTGGACATTATTAACATGGCTATGTAACTCCCATAATCAAAATCTAAATTTGCTTAGCACAGATGGGACCGTATTTAAAAGACACTTGCACCATGAAGAACGCTTTCCATTTAAAAAGGAAAAATAACATCATAGACACTCATATGCCTTATAAATATGACCCAAAACAACCTATGAAGCTCTAGCAGTACATATCCAGAAATGTAATTGATTTCAAAAAATCGTTTTTAAACACAACATATAAATCAATTGTATACCTGCATTCAAGAGGAAATGACTGAAAATCTCCTTGAGAGACATGAAAGCGTTTTCTGGAATGCCCTAGCACCATTTTTTGGACATTATTAACATGGCTATGTAACTCCCATAATCAAAATCTAAATTTGCCAAGCACAGATGGGACCGTATTTACAAGACACTTGCCCCATGAGGAACGCTTTCCATTTAAAAAGGAAAAAATAACATCAAAGACACTCAAATGCCTTATAAATATGACCCAAAACAACCTATGAAGCTCTAGCAGTACATATCCAGAAATGTAATTGATTTCTAAAAAACGTTTTTAAACACAGCATATAAATCAATTGTATACGTGCTTTCAAGAGGAAATGACTGAAAATGTCCTTGAGAGACATGAAAGCGTTTTCTGGAATGCCCTAGCACCATTTTTTGGACATTATTAACATGGCTATGTAACTCCCATAATCAAAATCTAAATTTGCCAAGCGCAGGTGGGAGCGTATTTACAAGACACTTGCCCCATGAGGAATGCTTTCCATTTGAAAAGGAAAAAATAACATCAAAGACACTCAAATGCCTTATACATATGACCCAAAACAAGCTATGAAGCTCTACCAGTACATATCCAGAAATGTAATTGATTTCAAAAAAATCGTTTTTAAACACAGCATATAAATCAATTGTATACCTGCATTCAAGAGGAAATGACTGAAAATGTCCTTGAGACACATGAAAGCGTTTTTTTAGAATGCCCTAACACCATTTTTTGGACATTATTAACATGGCTATGTAACTCCCATAATCAAAATCTAAATTTGCCAAGCGCAGGTGGGAGCGTATTTACAAGACACTTGCCCCATGTGGAATGCTTTCCATTTGAAAAGGAAAAAATAACATCAAAGACACTCAAATGCCTTATAAATATGACCCAAAACAACCTATGAAGCTCTAGCAGTACATATCCAGAAATGTAAGTGATTTCAAAAATCGTTTTTAAAAACAACATATCTGTTTCAGCTTACATAAGAGACCATGGAATGGGCTCCATGTACAACAAAAACTTGTGTTACTGCATGCCAGAATGCTATACCAAATATGCAATTACAATTTCTCAAAGAAACAAAATCTATTTGTATATCACTAGAGACAAAGCCACATTTTAAAAACACAGCTTTCTTCATCATTTTCTCCTTAAATCATACTATTCTCTATCTAAATTAAATAAATCTTTTCTCACCTTAGCAAATACTTTTTGAGTTTTGAAAACAGTCTCAGAAATACACCAAATTGTCTTCAGCAGAAGAAAAAGGATGCACTCCAGAGGCTGCAGCTATTGAAAGCACAGAAATACAGATATTCATTTCACATATCTCTCATATTAGCCAATCATAACTCTTCCCTCACTTTTTTCAAATCAAAACCCTTCCCCCCTCTGCCCTCTCTGCCTTTTTTCCATAGCAACCACCTCCTGGAAGACCTCTCATGTTTGCAAATTCACACAACAATGTTTCAATTGAACTCTGAACTCTCAGTGCACCTGCGTATCCAGTGCAATCTTTCATTAAATGTTTCTTCCTTGACCATTCAAATTACATCTTTCAAAGAACACATCCATGCACCCTAACTTTCTGTTTTCAGAAATGGAAATGCACCAATCACTGCTAATGAATCATTAGCATGGGAAATCCTCAGTTTTTTTTCTTTACAAACTCCTACTGTTTCAACTGCCCTTTTATTACCACACTTCATCTGACTGCAGCACAACCTTCTCCAACCATGTTTAAGGTCTGGATTGTTGGACATAGTTACATCCACTGGGCTCAAAGGTATGCTGAGAACAGAAATTTACCTAACCTCAATTTACAAGATGTGGAAATTAAGTGGTTGGGCCAAAGAGGATTAAAATGTCACCAATTGATACCATTGGTGAAAACCTTTATGCATTTGCCAAAACCTGACCTGTTAATTGTGCACTGTGGAGGTAATGATTTGGGCACTTTGACAGGGGTAGGTCTGGAAATGCTTTTAAAGGACACCTTTGAGCAATTAATGGCACTTTTACCTCAAACTGCCTTGGTATATTCCAATATATGCCAAAGACAAAAATGGAGGTGGTCCAACCAATTTTCTCCACAAATTGAGAAAGCGAGGAAGCATGTAAACAAATCTGTTTCAGCTTTCATGAGAGACCATGGAATGGGCTCCCTGTACAACAATAACTTGCGTTACTACATGCAAGATATCTACAGAGGAGATGGAGTTCACTTCTCAGATGAGGGCAACAGAATTTTCATTCTGAATTTAAGACTGTGCATTGGTACCTACTTATAAGTACCTAAATGTACCATAAACCCAAAAGCTCTTCTCAGAGCTACCCTACATCTGATCACTCACAATTATTATTTTTCTCTAACTTTTTTCACTAATTTTCCACGAAATACGCTCCCCGGGCCGCTACCCGGTTCGCTAACCGAAAGCTAACCTCGCAGAATTTTTTTTTAAAATGTTTTTTTTCCGCACATATAAGCCTCCTCAGCCACCCTCAGAAAACCTAGGGGGTCAAGATAAGTCTACCATGACCCCTTCTACCCATTCTAAACATTATTTGCCCTCCATCTTGTATCTTAATGCGACCGAAACACAAAATGGTGGACTCCCATGACGCTTAAGGTTCGCTAACCGGGCCGCTTTCCGGAAAGCGGTCCTAAAAAAAGGTGGGAAAGTAATTTACAGAAAAACGACTAGAGACACTCTCACCAAATATAGATTAGCTCATACTACATAACAATCCCTTTCATTCTCACAAATTTGATTGAAATTTCATTTAGCCATTTAGCCTGTAGACCTATCTAAATACCCTGAGGTAAATTACTTCACAAAACACACCTGAAGTATTGGAATTGACAACCAATGAAAATTTTACTTTCATTTTCAATTTTTTTTTCCTGACATTTGATTGGTTATGTACCTGAATATATATAAAAGAAGAGAAGGAAACACAGCCATTTTCACTACTACTTCCTGAACTACATTTCAAGAGCCTTTTCACCTCCCTGTAAAGTAAATTGATAATTTGTAAGTGGCACTTTAAATTAATTTGTAAAAACGTTTTTTGATAATTATTTACTATCCCCCTGCTATAGTTATAGATACAGATAGGCTCCTCTGTTATATTTATTGATTGACTTACACTTCTCTGCTATAATTATGAATTTACTTACTTTAACTTCACTGTTAAAAAAACAGAACTACCTGTCTGAACTTAAACCCAACAGTGCCCTAACTCTTCTAATATAATTATTTTTTTATGCAATTTACAGCAAAAAAATGGAAGGGGAGCACGAAAAAATCAATGTTTCCTTCGACATTACAACAGTAGAGATTTTAACTGAAGAAATTTTGGATGAAGATTTTATGGATGAATCTTTTGATGAACAATTTATTGAAAGCTTACAAGACATAGAAACATGCATGTTTGAGGAGATTCCAGATGATGTAATGCTGGAAGTTTTATTGAACTATGAAAATTCTGACCCATAAATTTTTTTTTTATCAAAATAAATAAATAAATAAAAAAAAAACGAACAAAAACAACAAATAACAAACAATTAACATACAGTATTAGAAAAGTCTATCATTCTTTTATCCTTATAGTACGCTGCCCAGAACGCTTTCCGGTTCGCGAACTTGGCGCTCACCACGCAAAAAAAAAAAAAAAAATTTTTTTTGACCCTCCTGGGCCCTTTTAAAACCTCCACATAAAACCTAGGGGGTCAACGAGAATCTACTATGCCCCCTTATGGTAATTTCCCCCTTTGTTTTGGCCTCCTCTTGTCTCTCGATCCTACCGAGAGACAAGATGGCGGCCGCTCCGGACTGTTTAGAATGTTGACAGACACCGGAGAGCCAATCAGCTTCGCATCGCAAAGTTCCGATACGCGAAAAGTTCGCTAACCGGAGCGCTGCCCGGAGCGCTGTTACAGATATATATCTTGTTTTAAACGTTAATTTCTCAAAATCCACTGAAGCACATATATTGAGACCTAGCAAAGGCACATCGGGCTAACAGTCCCTACAATTTTCCCAAGTTTCGTGGAAATCCATTCCGCCGTTCGGGCTAAAAGTGAGGCCAACCGCCCTATGGAAATTAACATGGGAAAAACGCGTTTTGGGACCCCCCTTTTATCTCAGCCCCCCCTTGCCGAACACCCCCCAAATTTCCAGGAGCTGCTCAGAAACAAAATGTGCCATTTTCCCAAAAATTTCAGCCAATTCCGTCCACAAACGCCAAAGTTATTAGACATAGAATTTTCAGAAATCCCATAGGGAAAAAATCCTAACTATATATACCTACTGGCGACCGCCAGTAGGTAATATATATATATATATATATATATGATCAAAGCTTTCACGTATAGGGAGATTTATATTTACCTAGAATGGTCTGATGACCAACCCTGGCCACGGGTCAGTTGAAGGACAGAAAACCCCAAAAGTTGCAGTTTCCAGTAGGCCAACAGGTGCAGATCAGAATTAGGACAGGGAGAACCAGATTTGGATCAGGACAGGACCACCAAAGGTTAAAACCGCCCCCCGCAGTTCAGTTGCAACGCCTGCGCTACTCCCTCTCTGCAGCTAACAGTCAGAACCCCGATTGGGTTATCGATTTCTCCGACAAAGTGCTTCGCCTGCACCTCAGCTTCCCAGACCGCGATTGGGTCAGCGAATCTTCTGACAGAGTGCTTCGCAGCCCCTCTGCTCTCGATCACCTATTGAGTGTGTTGGGTCAGTGACAGGTGAGCTATTCTGACAAATTAACTAAGCCTACCCTAGATATACTATTTTCCAGGTCAGTGTACCACACCCCAATGTTGCAAGTGTAAGAATCCCCAATTTTGATTGGGCAAAAGAGGAGCAGAGGTCATCATACCATAGCAAAAGAAACTTTCTGCATCTCATATTTAAACTAATGTTCCCGCCCATCATTTTATTTTTCTCATGACATCTTTATTCCACCCGACAATAAATGCTCTATTGGTGAATACATTGTAGTAACTTGGTACTTTAGAGCTTCCTCTGACAGAGGTAAAGGTTCAGCTTCCCACAATTTTCACAGTTCATTCTGATGTTGGCAGAGGTTCAATGCCATAGCTTGTAGACTTGGGTGGATTTCACCACTTGCGCAGTGTAGGGTCCTGCGCAAGTGGTGAAAGTGTAGGTTTCCAATATGGAGTCACAGCACATCCCAGACCCAAAGATTACGATACATGAAAAGTTGAAAAGAAACAATGTTAGAACACGGAATAAATGATTCTAGTGCGCAGAAGCAAAAGTTTCCCTCCAAGCGACATATACGTCATGTCACGTGATTATGACAGACGCACGCGTAATAGAAAATCCCGCGTAGCAGCAGCCATTTTAGTGCAAGCCGGTTATCATTAGTAAAACACATATGCAACTTCATCTGGATACCCAGTGTTTAAATGAAATGCAATATTATTATAACAAACATGTTGATTAATACATTAATGTTATGTCGAGAGATCTGATAACAAGCAAGTCGCGTTACATGCGAATCCTTGCTCCATCAGACGCACACTGATGTCGACGTGCAAAAGGTGCTCCAACCCCGGTGAGGTTAACTGCAATCGTACGGAGCCTGCAGTTACGTTCCGGAGCTGGCAGCACGGGGTAGGTCCTTCGCCGACAGAGCGTGAGCGTGAGTATGGACTGCCTCTACTTTTACGCCCACGAACGAGGTAAGATCCCCCAACGTTCGAGACTGTCTCATAGGCGTGGACCTCGCGCTACTCCATAGACATCAATCATGGGGAGTCTGAATGCCCGTGTTGAGCTGCACTGCTACTGTGTGGTCACCCTGCCGGTTTTTGTGGGGGGAGAAAGCCCTGAGGGGCGCCGCAATGGTCCTACGACAGCAACTACAGGTCCCCTTTCTAATTTACCACACAGCCACCCCCCGCTGGCGTTTCCTTTCCCCCTTCCCCCGGTTAACCTTCTGACCAACACCAAGCTAGTGGAGACCACCACGTGACACTTGACAGGACAGCGTTGCCACGTATATGTTTCTCTAGCAAGGCTGGGTCCTCCAGAGTCCACCGTCACTTTTGTGGCGACCACAGCCTTACGCTCACTGTTTCCTACTCTTACTGCCCATTCCAGGTAACAACACGTTACTTCAATGTGCTCTTCAGCTGCCATTGACCGATGCGGCCTTTAGTATTTTCCTTGTAGGTGAGTGGCTTGCCTTTGGCCTCCGTTGTCACCTGCATTTTTTACTTAAGGCTACAAGATTATCTGCTAGCATTTACATATGATTGTGTGATTTCTGCTGCACATGTTTGTAACCTTTTTTTACTACTATACACCTATTCCAAGCTACCGATTGATATTATTAACCCGGTCACTCACTATCGGGTCACTAATTTCCCATGTGGCCTCAGTACAATATTCCTCTTCTTGTGCACACTCAAGGTGGATACTCACTTTAGTGCAATGATTTAGCTTGCATACACTGACATTGTATTTGTGACTATGTTTCCTCATACTTGTTTTAGCCCTTAGATTGACTTAAGCACCGAGGGACGCTCCATGCTCATGGTGCTCCAGTAGCTGGTAAATTACCGGTCAATGTACCCCGGAACCAGTAACTAGTGTAGTTAATCAATGCTTTTCTGTTTTCTTTGGTCCAGAAGAATTGCCGCTAGATCCCATTCCTTGGGACTGTAAGGCAAGAAACATGTTGACCATATTGAGCGCATACGTACAACTACCCACCCCATTACTGTGGTTAGTTGCCCTAACTCTTTTAATCAGGGTAGGAGGCAGGATTATTAAAGAAGTGGACCTGACCACCGTCCCCTGTTTTAACTCACTTTTTACATACACACTACACTGTTATACTCTTGGACCCCACACACGCACTCACCATGTTGTGCTGTAATTTTTCGCACCTGAAACCTTTCCACGTCAACTCTCTCCCTCCCTTGCCTGAGGTGGGCCCCTGCACACGAAGACAAGCTGCACGCACCCAACTTATCTCCCCTCATCCCCCTCTGTTGACGAGGTCACGAAGGACAAGCTATACGCACCCACCTTATCTTCCCTTATCCCCCTCTGGAGACTAGAACAACATGTGCGGACAATTGACTTGCATTTTCTGAACATTGCAGAGGCTCCTGAGTCATCTGCCTTACAGCCTTGAGAGACCACCCCTGGTTGATTGCATTATCTGGACAATGTCAGAAACGCCCGGGGTTATCTGCCTTGCAGCCTTGGACCACCACAGCCCAAGACACAGTGACGCCTCAAGCCTGATAAAGAGAACTCCGCACCCTATAAAGACTGCTGCATGCCCTGAGGAAGCAGGCAGCCTCCGTAGACTCACCTAGGTGACTCTGGAACTCTGTCCGATAACTCGAGTTATATTCTGTATAATAAAATATCTTATTTCCCTCCTCACTCTAGAGTCTGCCTTCCTTCTTTGGTAAAAGAAACTCCTGTGGACCCGTAGATTTCAGGTGGAGCCCTCCACCGCTGGGAGCCCCTTTGGAACCCAGTTCTACACTTTTGCGCCTGAACAGCGACTCCATCAGAGGTCTGTATCCAGCCCGGGAGGTTCAGGGGGCCAGCGAGTGGAACCGCAAAGGGAGCGCACCTATGCGAAATTGAAGACCCTCTGCATAGCCCGACTGACTTCTGACACTGTTCCTCCTCCTGCTTCTGGGCCCTTCAATGCTGACCCTGACTGGAGTCCCAAGTTCTGGTTTCTAGATTCCTGTTATACAGAGGCAGAAATTATCTGGTAAGGTCGAACTTTCGACACCCATATTTCTGTTAGCAGTAGTCAGTAGTTCTGTATATTTGTTCTTTGCAAAGACCGAAGGTGGGTATATAGAATCAGTACTAAATTGTACATAGAAGTATAAAGGTGCGATATTTCGGTGTTGGCATTCTGTCTTCCATATGCCCGCTTTCAGTAAATTTAGGATGCTTTGTTGTTGTTGCTGTCGACCCGACCTCTATGTCTTGGCAGAAAGTCAGCTGGCTTCTCCGGAAGGTACCCCTTCTAAATAAATGTATGTAAACTATAGCCTGACAGCAGTAATGTTCAATTCCCTCTGGCGCCGTTACACAAAAAAGGAAAAGGAACTGCAGTGGCCTTAGTGGGGCTCTTTCGCGCCCGCTAAACTCGAAGCCCTTGAGCGTAAATTAGACAAACATCATCCTCGCACTTCCATGTGGGAGGCTTTCAGTCTCTGGAAAAAAAGAAATACAACAGAGAAAAAAAGGGAGGAAGCTAGGGAAAGAAAAAGCCCTAAAAACACTACCCACTCTGAAAAAACGCATGAACTTCACCTCCAGGCCCACAAAACAAATGTAGAACGAGCTGACCTACAATATTGTCTAGCAACGACGGGCCAGTATCCTGTCCTTCCTCAGAAAGACCCCCATGACTATCTAGATGATGAGCTTCTTCTTTCCCGACCTAATCCACCACCTCCCTATCCAATGATGCCCTTATTACCCACCCCCGATCTAGACACCGACTTCCAAGCATTTCCACATCCTCCACCTCCAATTCCTGATCCACTTGCAGCTGCACCAGCCCAGGCTTCGCCCCCCACACTGAATGATATCCAAAACCCCCAAGCACTGATGCAATGCTTTAATGAAATTCGAGAGATGTGGCCCATGCTACAACTGCATTAGCCACAGCTCTCAAATGTGATTCATGCAATGCATCCTTGCCTCACAACGTGGACACCAACTTAAAGTGTTACCTGATCTTTAAGACTCTGTCATGGTAAGTATAACATTAAACAACCAAATTGCTCCTTATAGCTATTAGGATATTTGAGACTATGGGTCTAAAGGATGGTTGTTTGAATTATCTATTATCAAGCCATTACTTACGGCAGAAAAAAGTGGTTTGCTGTTGATTTTCTTTTCGATCTCAGTTTTTTATCATTTTCAATGCAAGGCTCGAGTTGCTGGTTTGGATAGAGCTTTTTTTAGGTCTCGCGACCTATCAATGCGCGCAAGCGCATTGAGCGGAGCGAGAATTTATGTCCTCAAAACGCTCGTGAAACCAAGGGTTTCGTTCGTGCGGATTTCATTAAGTTCACGTGACCAAACAAGCACGCGCATTCACGGCCGCACAGCACATCAAAGGGCTTCGCCCAGCGTGCGCTCTGCGGCTTCTCCTCCCCTAATTAATCATGGCTGGCCGGCCGGTCGTACTTTCAGTTTCCCGGCCGCTCTGCATTATCAGGTACGTGTTGGTGACGCATTATTTCACTTTGTCTCCGTGCGTGCATTTATTTTTTTTCCTTCTAGTGTCTTCGGTGCCCCTGCTTTCACTACTGTGCGTGTCCGATTTATTTTAGAAGCTGTAGACATTCAATTAAATTTTCAGAATGTTTAGTTGTTTGGCATGTGTTTTTTCCGCCTGGCCTGTGTCACTTCCAACCTTTTAAATAACAAACACATCTTGCTTCCTTCTTTTCTAAGCACACTGCAGGCTCATCTTGTTTTATTATTTCACTTTGTCTCCGTGCGCGCATTTATTTTTTTTCCTTCTAGTGTCTTCGGTGCCCCTGCTTTCACTACCGTGCGTGTCCGATTTATTTTAGAAGCTGTAGACATTCATTTAAATTTTCAGAATGTTTAGTTGTTTGGCATGTGTTTTTTCCGTCTGGCCTGTGTCACTTCCAACCTTTTAAATAACAAACACATCTTGCTTCCTTCTTTTCTAAGCACACTGCAGGCTCATCTTGTTTTGTTGTTGGAAGTTTTATGTAGCGCGTACTCGACCGGAAGGTTAAAATCGGAGCGCTTTACATCAGCACCAGCTGCATTGCAGACGGACACATTTGTTATTAGGCACAGGGAAAATAAGGAAATTGCCCAGAATGACAGAATGTTTGAACTGCTGCCAAGACTCGAACCCAGTAATTATCTTCAAAGTCGCCACTCTAGCCCCTAAATCCTGTAACTCACAGATATTCATTGCCCCTCCCACCCCTGTTACAGCCCTGAGGCTGACTTCTCTCAAAAACAGTATCATAGTTGTGCAAGCGTGAAATCCGGTTTGAATTCGCCCTTTTGCAACAATATCTCCCTGCAATGGAGAGTGGGGAGGCAGGGACAGGCGGGAGGCTGAAGATCACGGCCCTCACTGCCCATCATCAACCACATGTCATAACTCTTAGCGATAAGGGCAGGGGGGCTCTTGGTACGATTCTCGCAGATTTGTTTAAGATTGCCACGGCCTAGCACATCCGCACCGTATGAGTCATTTAAGTTGGCCCATGACGTTGAGGGCAGGCAGCAGCAGCACCAGGCCCAGGCCTAATTAGTTATTAAAAGGCAGGCAGAGCAGTGTCCCAGCCGCCCGGCTCACCACGAGTAACGGGAGCAAGTCATTAAGTAGTAGCAGGCACGCGTAGCTATGCCATGCCCATTTACCAACCAAGCTGCATTTTTTGTCGGGGAGCGTGGTGGCGTGATGGTCATCACCGTGGTGGTAGCTCCGGCTCCACAAGATTTGAAGATGATAATGCGCTGCCTGCCCTGTCTAGTAGCCCCCGCCGGACCATACACTTATACACAGGATGCAGCTCAAAATCGGTAGATTACTTTTAACTAAACGAGTGTTATCAGAGAGAACAATATTCAGCAAACAAATTGGCAGCAGGACTAAAGGTTGCATACATCTCGTGATAACTACTTCTTGACTGCCTCATACTTTCTTAAAGAAAGAGCCTTCCAGAACGCGTTCAGCCCAGTCTTTCGCCACTGCTCATATAACAATGATGATTCATGGTTAGGACCTTGTACAGCCAATCCATAGTTCCATGGCCAGGATTGCGCACTGAAGCAGGTGTCTATGCCCCAAACGAATGATGAATAAATAAACACATAAACCAGCCTGCGGCGCAGTTGAAGGAGTGTGATGGTTAGCAGTCATGTTGCTACTATCATTGGCAGCATGGCAGGGGTAATGTGTGTTGCAACCAGCAGTGGCATTATTACGAGAGCCCCGTCACTTATTATTTTACAAATTAAGCACTGCTGAGCCGTGCCCCTCTGCGACCTTCTTTACCTATTAAAGAAAGACGAGTGCTGTTGCTAGGAGCTTAGGAGGTATTAACTCGAGCTCACTAATAGACTAACTTGGACGATGTTGAGAAAACAGTCCTCCGCATTCGCACTCATCTGATACCCAGTTTTACTGTTTTCTCTGCTGATAATGCACCTCGATGGAGCACAGTGATGTTTTGGTGAGCATGCGTGAAGATCATGTCTTTTTTAAACGTTACATTGGTGTTAATTTGTGCAGGGTTCTCGTTCACTAACACTTCTGCCCATGTTTCTTTTGCTTGCTTGCATATACACTTTTAACGTGCATTTTTCTTCCTCTTTTTCAGCTATACTTTATTTTTATGGCTATTTTAAGTCGTTAAGCAAAGAAAACAAGCACTGGCGTTGGCAATAGGTTTCAAATTTGGAAAGTTGGAGCTATTGGTTTTGTAAATGACATTTTATATTTATATATTGTTATTGACAATGCCAATAACGATATATAAATATAAAATGTCATTTACAAAACCAATAGCTCCAACTTTCCTACTGCGAGACCTATTGGCAACGCCAGTGCTTGTTAATTAAGAT